>NW_027418613.1:0-80923 GCF_009905375.1 Apium graveolens
TCGCCAATGGTGTACTTCTGGTCTTCGCATCCTGGACACTGAATTTCTGCAATAGTTTCTCAACATACTTTTCTTGAGATAATTTTAAAGTACCTTCAGCTCTATCCCTTATAATACTCATACCAAGTATCTATTTTGCTGCACCCATATCATTTATCTCAAACTCCTCAGACATCTGTCTCTTTAACGTGTTGATTTCCTTCATGTTTGATCATGCTATCAACATGTCATCAACATAAAACAATAATATGATATAAGATAAATTAAACTGTTTAAAGTAACAACAATGATCCATAGCTGTATCCATTCTTCATCATAAAGCTGTCAAACTTCAAGTATCATTGTCTTGGTGCTTGCTTTAAACCATACAAGCTTTTATAAGCTTGCAGATAAGGTTTTCTTTCCCAGCTACCTGAAATCCCTCTAGCTGAACCATGTAGATATCTTCCTCAAAATTACCATGTAAGAATGCAGTCTTAACATCTAGTTGCTCTAGATGTAACTCCTATGCAGCCATAATACTTAGCACAATTCTAACTGTAAACATCTTAACAACGGGAGAAAATATATCGGTATAGTCAATACCCTTTTTTTGTTGATAACCTTTGACTACTAACCTTGCCTTGTATCTCTTACTGCCATCATGTTCTTCTTTGATCCTGAACACCCACTTATTCTGTAAAGCCTTCTTTCCTGCTGGTAACTCTGTTAAAGATCAAGTCTCATTCTTCTCAAGAGAACTCATCTCCTCATCCAAGGCTGGTTTCTACTGAACTGAATCATCCACTTGTACTGCCTCTGAATAACTGAGGCTCCCGTCCTCGGTCAATAACATATAATATGCTGAAGGAGAATATCTTTGTGGTGGCCTCACACTTTGCTAGATTTACTTACCACAGCATATGGAGTTACTGGAACCCTGTCATCAATATTCTCTGAACTCCCATTATTTCCTGCAAGATCTGTTTCTGTAATATCTTCAAGCAGTGCTTCCTCTTTCTCAGATTGTTCCTTTGTAACTCGGAATCGACTACAAGCTTATCCTTATACATTGTATTCTCAATATAAGTAACATCTCTACTTCTAATGACCTTCTTAGTCAGTTCATCCTAGAAACGGTAACCCATATCATCTGGATAACCAATGAAGATACACTTCTTTGCTTTCGGATCAAGCTTGTCCATGTCAGAATATTTAACACGCACATAAAAACACAACCAAAAATTCGCAAGTGTGAAAGATTTACCTCTTTTTCCTGCCACTCTTCTTTAGGAATCTTGAACCCCAAAGGACTTGAAGTCCTCTATTTATGAGATACGTTTTTTGCTAACTGCATCTGCCCAAAACATCTTTGGCAACCCTGCATGTAATCTCATACTCTTGGCACTCTCATTCAAGGTTCTATTCATGGCTCTGCAACACCATTCTGATGTGGTGTCTATGCAATAGTTGTAATCATTCTAATCCCAAATTTCGCGCAATAACTTTTAAACGCATCACTACTGTATTCACCACCATTATCTGACATCAAACTCTTCACCTTCAAACCGGTCTGATTTTCAACTTCAGTCTTCCATTTCTTGAAAGTAGAAAACGCTTCTGATTTATTCTTCAAAAAATAAACTCATACCTTTCTAGTGGAATCATCAATGAAAATGACATAGTATCGAGATCCGCCCAATGACACATTGTTGGACCATATACATCTGTATGAACTAACTCTAACTTCTTAGCCTTGGGGGTCCTCCCTGATTTTGCAAAAGTAACATGTTTCTGCTTTCCAAGAACACATGGCTCACAGAATCCAACTTCCACATTCTTCAACTCTGGAATCTTCCCCTTCGAAGTTAACAACTTCATACATTTTTCACTCATATGACCAAGCCTTTGATGCCACAAAGTTGAAGACTCAATCTCATCAGCAACTGCATTTGCTTCATAGCTAAATTGTTCAACAATGTATAAAGTCCCCGTTTTCTCTCCACGAGCAATAACTAGATTCCCCTTTATACCTCCCACTGTTCGTTTCCGAAAGTAACTCGATACCCTTCGTTATCTAACTAACCCACAAATAACAACATCTTCTTCAGTCCAGAATGTACCTTACATCTTTCAACATCCATCTAGTTCCCAAAGAGGTCTGAGATTAATATCTCCCATGCCCGCAATATCCAAAGTCTCATCATCAGCAAGACGAACTTTACCAAAATTTTCAACTCTGAAATTTAACGTTAAATCCTTGCAAAGGTAGCATGGAATGATGCACCAGAATCCATAACCCATGATTCAACCGAACAATCAACACAACAAATCAAAGTATCGTCATCCACCACTTCTTCAACTACGTTAGCTGAATTATCCTTTTTACTTTTTCCTTTAGGGGCCACGGGAGCCGTGCACTGATTCCTGAAGTGGCCCTTCTTCTGACAATTTCAACGAACAATATCCTTGCGATCTTTGGATTGTCCTCTCTTCTGTGACTTCGATCTGCTACGCCACTTATTCTGCCCCTTTTTGAACTTTCTGCCTCTACTCTCAGCACTCAATAAGGAACCTAACGACTCTCCTGAGTTTCTCCTACGAATATTTTCCAATAATTGAATCTCGAACTCCATCAAAAGTTATCTTACCGCTCCCAGATAATTATTTATAGTAGTGACAAATCCCGACCAACTGTCTGATAATGAGGATGCCAACAGCAAGGCCTGTACTTCAACATCGAATTTAATATCCATCGATGTCATCTTGCTAGGATAGAATTAAATTCATTCACACGATCAGCAACACAATCGCCTTCATTCAATCTAGTGGCAACTAACAAGCGAATCAAATACACCTTATTTGAAGCAGACGGCTTCTCATACATGTTGGAAAAAACCTTGATCAAACCATAAGTTGTCATTTTCTTGACGATATTGTAAGCAACGTTCTTCGCCAAAGTCAGCCTGACAACCCCAGAGCTGCATGTCCAAAAGCTTCCAGTCTTCATCCTTCATTGAAGTTGGTTTCTTCTCTTGCAGCGGTTCGTGTAGTTTTTTCTGATACAATCCTAAATTTGCATCTTCCAAAACCCATAATCTTTGCCATCAAATTTGTCAATCTTTACCTTCTCGTCTTCTGTCATCGCTCCCACTCGCCTGAAAACCTAGGCTCTTATACCAGTTGTTGAGTATTCAACAACGAAAGCAAAACCCAAAGCGAATGAATAAGAACGAGAAAATAAACGACAATCACACAAGACAAAAATTTACGTGGTTCGGAAATTCCTACTCCACAAGCTGCACTAATTTTGTATTGATCTCTCACAATTTGTTGTATTATGATTTTACAATTACATGAGTATTTATAAGAAAAGAAATTAGGCCTAAATCAAAATTCTAGTCCAAATCTGAAAAGTAGACTAATTTATAAACTAATCTGAATCTGAATAATCTATTTTCATGGATTTAATTAATAGACCCCGCAAAACCAACATATATAAATACTCCCTCTGTCCCTCCCATTTGTTTACACTTTCCTTTTTTGGATGTCCCTTCCAATTGTTTACATTTCAAAATTTTCGAAAAATAGTAAAGTTTTTATAATTTTAAAAATAACTACATCCACTACTTCCCTCCACTTATCCACTTTATAAATAATATTAATCGGTCCCACTACTTTACTCATTTTTTCAACTTTTCTCCACTACTTTATCATTTTTCTTAAACTCCGCGCTCAACCCAAATGTAAACATTTGAGAGGGACGAAGGGAGTATTTATTTATTTCATTTAACTTTTTTTTAATTAGATTCTCCGTCTATTGATGAGCCTTGAGCCTGGAAAGAAAGTACTAGTAGCTTCACAAGTAAGAAAATAAGAAGAATGCAACAAATGGCTACAACCCTCCACATTTATCTCCTTCCGGTAGTTTCTAGTGCTGGCTATAGATCACTTTAACCCGTTTGCAGCTCTGCCACATATAAGCTGTTGTTTCGAAACTTGGACCTTTTTTTGCTTGATATTCTCCAGCTTTCTCTCTAAAAATTCTGATCTCCTTTTCTGTAACCGCTTTCTCAAGTGCTGCACGACCATCATAAGCCCTGTATGTGATTTGTTTCATCCTCAATTCTTTAACTTCCTTGGTTGCAACCTAGAATTTGTAGTGGTGATTTGAAATAGTAGTAATAGTAATATACCAAGAATATTATGGCTTCCATTTATGTTATGATGTAACAACCTTTATATAATCCGTTATAGCTTCTTTTGTGTCGAGAATATGCCCTCCCAAGGTACAGATTCGAGTCACTGGTTCTCAAGGACTATTGCCACTGATCTTTTTTACTTCTTCCCTGGCTTGGTTGATTTTCTTATGAAGCTGTCTTTCCTTTACCAAGTTCTTACATCCATGTTGTCTTCCTTTGTGCAACTTCACAACCTAATTTTACATAACATGAAGACGAATAGCGTTTTAGATATTGAACTTAAATTCAAATTGCAATGAAGTAATGACAGAGATTACTTGTTCATGCATCAAGTCACTATCTTTTCTCTGGCGTGCTCGTTTGGAAACGTATAGTTCATAGAGAGATTGTTTTAATTCCTCGATTTCCTTCACTTTCCACTCAATCTTTTGTCTTGTGTTGAACCGTGTATATGCTGCTTCAGTATATGTGGAGAAGCATTTCTTTTTATGGTCTAGCTTGACTAGATTTAGCTGTCAGGAATGCAGAAAAAGATATATCCAATCAAACAAAATCTATACTATGAGAGTCGTTAAAGAGTATAAGATCATGTTGGGGCCTTCCTCTACCACCTTAAGGTTTTAGAGAGACTGGTTACAATTTTGTTCAAAAGTAGGCTTGTACCTTCAGCATATGTAGCTTCTGGATGATCTCCAGTTCCTCCTGCCACAGTTTTCTAAATGCCTCTGGACTTTCCGGAATCTTGAAATTATTACTCTTCTTTTCTATTGCTTGATAATACATTCTGACAGGTTTTTCGTCTTTATATTCACAATTAGACAAGCCTGTCTGTATTTCAGCATTCATCATACCATCTCCGAAGCATTCAATCTAAATGTTGGTTATGCTTTTAGTTACAAATTCAATTGCAGTTGGACGAATTTGAAATTTAAATTTAAAGAGTGAGTATGAAAGAATAATTTTTTTTCAATATTCATCACCTCCGGGCTCCAACCAATCTGTACTTGTAAATTTTAACATTCATCTAGTAATTTGTTTGTATATAATCATACAATTAGCTGAGTCTTGAAAGACAATCACGCATGATGCATGACAAACTTTGTGCATACTACTTCAACTACTAAACCAAAATTAAGAAAATAATTAATATAAGATGCTAGAAAGGGTCTTCTTCTAATACATTGAAATTTTAGAGCGACTGGTTGCTTAACGGATAGCAAATGTACCTTGAGTTTTTGTAGCTTCTCGGTGATATCCTGTTCCACTCGCCACAATTTTGTATAGATCTTTCTACTTTAGTCAACTATTGTAGTTTGATTTCATTCACCAATATTGAATAGTTTAATGTCAAATGTGTTGAGAAAATTTTTAATTTGTTTGAGAATGTCATCGCTGTCATTTCATTTCATTCATATATATTCTTCTAATGATATTACAACCATTTATCGCGTATAATGTCTTTCATGTCATTTTAATTTAATTATGCCAAGGACAAAAAAATTATGAAGCCTTTTTTTACGCAAGAAAAAAATGTCCCCAAGTACAACATGAATTCATAATTTATTTTAATATTGATGTAGTGTATACTGAAGCTAAAAAAGTTTCCAAATCTTCTCTTAGTTAGAGAAGCATTCGATGGGGAAGAGAAATTACTCCCTCATTTCCCATTTCCGGTGGGTTGTTTATATTGGGAAAACCAGGAATCGGTATGTATTTTTAGATTCCCGTATAACATGATTTTCTAAATAATTTTAAATATTTTTTTTTAAATAATATAATGTTTAAACTTTTATACAGAAAAAGAAAATTCTAAAAATAAAATATAGAACTATATTTTATAGTAGCCTTAAAATGCTTAGCATGACGAAAAAGTATGTAAAGAATTCAGTGGGACAGGAGAATATTATTAGGGATTATCCGTGGAGGATTGGAGATGGAAACGATGTCAAAGTTAATCTTGAAGATCCTTGGCTGCCATGGCCTTTAAATTTTAAAGTGGTTGACAAACTTTACTTCCTACATACACTCTATGTAGTGGATCTGAAACGTGGAAATGTGGATTGTTTTATAAGAATTCACTTCAGCAAGGAGAATGCTGATTTAGTTAGTATGCTGATTTAATAGGAGAAATTTAGGTACTGCTGATTTAGTATGCTAAATTGAACAGCTAAAAATGTACAGAAACAACAAAATAATTATGGATACAAGTGTTTGCAACTGCTTTTTTAAATTCGTAGGCTCAACAGAATTAGTTAAAGTGCAACTGTTTACAAATGAGACAGTCTCTTTTATCTTAGCAAATGAGACAGGCTGTAACTGAATGAGACAGATACTATATATTCAGTAGAATGTAAGTTGCAGAAATATAAACATGCAATGCTGGAAATATGTTAATGCAAGAACACCAAATCTTTTCACTTGGTTCGGCCCCTATACCTAGTCTATGGCCTACATCCAAGTCCCCATGCCAACTAGCATAGAGAATGTATTATATCCACTTAAATAAAGTACTTACAAACTTTTCTTGATTACAATCTTGGCCCTGAATGAAAGAACCATTTCCCTAGCACACAGCTACCTAGCACACAGCTACTTGGCCTTGATCTTGTAATCAATATTCCCACAACCCGGGACAAGTGATACAATACACCTTTCTTTCAAATACAAAGATAATAATGTGAAAGATTACAACTCGACTATAAACTCTTAATTAACTGGATAATCAATGAATGTAATTAAGAGGATGTTTTTCTCAGAAAGATATAAGATGGAAAGTGCAGAGAGTTGTATGTTTCTGAAAAACATCAAGTCGGTTTAAATAGAAAACATGTAACGGATATAATGTATTTCAAACTCTTTTAAAGATAATAAAAGATAAGATTAGGTTTGAAATATTTGAATGTATAAAACAAGTAATCCGTTAGTATGTTTCTTGAAAGAGATAAACCTGAGAGAGATAAGAATTTGAAATATGTTAGGTTTATCTAAGAAAGAGTTTGTTTTGAAAAGATAAGTCAAAGGTTATCCAGTTAACTAAGTTAACATTAAACAAAACTCTAATACTTATCTAACTAACTAACAATCTGATTTGCTGTAGACTTCTTCAATGCATCATCAGAAATCACGGATTAACATTCTCCCCCTTTTATGATGATGCCAAGGGTAAAGAAGTGTTATGCTCCCCCTATCAAAAACACTTTAATCTCCTGTTGCAATATGTTAGATAGTAACAGTGTATATATGCAACAATCAGTTGATAATCATGAGAATATGCAAATGAAACATAAGACTTATCAAATGAGACAGGTAAACAATTGGGACAGCAAATAAGATTAAAAACCAAGATTAAAAACCAAGCACTCAACAGTACTTAAAGTTATAAAACCTTAAATATTTAATCCAGCACATAAACCAGTGCTATCCAACCAAAATCATCCAATCATCCAGATAAATAAACCAAGAAGCAATCGTCTTAAATTAAACAAACAAACACATTAAAAATTCTCCCCCTCAACATCATAAAAGGCGCGTAAAGAAACTAGTCAGAATCATCAACATCGACAGGAGCAGATTCTCGAGTCTTTCGCTTTCCCTTGTTGTGGTAAACTGGAGAAGCACCATACTCGGAGAACAGTTTGTCTAACTTGCCTTCATCTGGAGCTTTCCCATCCCTCTTGCGAAGCCATTCTAGAATATACGAACGATATTCAGCACGAGTCATTCCAAAAGCTTCAGGTGGAGGAACTGCAGGCAGGGGCAAAGGGGAAGTAATCTCGGCCAGAGTCATATCACCAAGTCAGTCCTTTTTCTGGTGCCATGGCATGCTACGGGTAGAGACCTGCTGAGATATGTACTTGGTTTCTGTACCAAGTTTATAGAAGAGCTTGACAAATTCTTCCTCCCACGCCTTGGCAGTGGTAACCATCCCCTCATGAAGCACACCAAATTCAAAATCTATAGCCCTACTCACCTTCTTATCATGGACATGTAAAATCTCCAACTTAGCATTTATTGATTCAAGAGAAGCAGTAACAGATTTATTAAACATCTCATAGGAGGCACGCATCATACTGACTTGTGAAGTCAGGGATGCCAAGGACTCGATAGAAGCAAACTGAGTTTTAAGAGACTCCAAAAGATGGTTGTTTTCAGAAACTTTTGACAACAACGATTTCAATAAAACAGAGTCCTCTTGATCAGGATCAGACATATAGTGAGGAGACTCTGGAAACGAACCAAACGACTTATGACCCTCACCAAAAATAAGAACACCAGACTCAATAATCTCAATATTATTAGCAGACAGGACAGACAGATCAAACATAGTAGACACTGGCTCAGTGCTATCATCATCAGAAATAATAGAAAAATGTCTAAAGATCTTTGTCAACAAAGCAGGAAAGGACAAGTTCATAGACTCATGACGCACAATGACTCATGTATTTGATAATCAACGAAGCAATATCACAAGGAGTTTTAGTCATGAAAACCGAAATTAAAACAACATCTTGATAAGTGACACGGTCACGACGCTCTTACGAGGCAAAAGATTTGTATGAAACAATTTAAAAAGCAATAAAGCAAGTGGAGTAAGATCATGTACCATGGGCTTAAGAGAGGTACCGATAAAGTTCTCACCAAGAATCACTTTCAGTTGTTCTTCATACTGTAATCCTGGAAACTCCATGAATGCTGCATGCGTGGTATACGGACAGACACCACGAGATACCACAAACTCGAGACAACAGATTAGCATTGAACACAATCGGAAAACCTTGAACCTCAGAATAAACCATATCCTCCTTCATCATTGAGAAATTAGAATAAAATTCCCAAACCAAAGAAGGGTAAATAACATCTGGTGGGGATAAAAGAGGTTCACAACCTTGAAAAAAAGGACAGCATTTTTTAGAGGCTTGTGGTATGAAACGACGAAGGGCCGCTATCCATCTAGTGAGGCGTTGAACCTCTTTTATGGTAGAAGGGTCCTTCATTTCAAATATAGCTATTATTTGGGAGGGGTCAGCCTCAATCCCTCATTGGGAGAAAAGAAATCCCAACAATTTTCCAGATTTTAGATCAAAAGAACATTTTAACGGATTTAATCACATTATTACGACGAACATTCTCAAAGGTTTCTCGAAGGTCTAGGGTATGACCGCTTGAAAATTTTGACTTTGTTATCATATCGTCGACATACACCTCGAGGTTTCGACCCAACTGATTTTTAAAAATTTCATCCATCATACGCTGAAATATCGCACCGCATTGATCAACCCAAAACGCATGTTTCGATATGCGAAGATACTCGATGTGTGATAAACGCCGTTTGTTCCCAATCTTGATCATCCATCCTGATTTGATTATAGCCTGAGAAAGCGTCCATGAAAGATAGCATTTCATGACCCGCCATTGCGTTGATAAGTTGATCTATATTTGGCAAAGGATAATAATCCTTAGGGCATGCTCTGTTGAGGTCAGAGTAATCAACACACATTCTCCATTTTCCATTACTTTTCTTAACCAGGATAGCATTAGCAATTCATGTAGGAAATTTCACCGGTTCGATAAATCGAGCCTCTAAAAGTCGATCAAGCTCTTCGTCGATAGCTCGACGCTTTTCATCTGAGAAAGTCCGCCTCTTTTGTCTGACAGGATTCTTTTGACGGTTGACATGCAGAGAGTGTCTTGCAACGTCAGTTGGAATTCTAGACATGTCAGATGGTGACCATGCAAATATGTCCGAGAACTCCCGAAGCAACCTCGTTAATTCATCTTTTATTTGAGGATTTAAATCTTTTCCAATTTTAACCGATTTGCTGGGGGAATTTTCATCAATCGCAATCTCGATCGTTTCACCGACAGGTGAGAACGAGGGATCCCTTGGAATGTCGAAAATTCTACCGGCATCTATCTAAACGACTTCATTAATAGATTGAGTGTCATTATCTTGCTTCTTATGCACAACAGTAGTGAAGTAGCATTGTCTTGACACGGCTGGGTCGCCACACATCTCTCCCACTCCAAACTCAGTCGGGAATTTCATTTTTAAGTGAGGGATCGACGTAATGGCTTCTAATGCCGAGATTGTCGTTCTCCCTAGTATGGCATTGTGACTTGAGGTTGCACTTATTACGTGGAACTTAGCTATCTTCCATACTTGGCAAGGCATCGTGCCAAAAGCACCGGCAAGTCAATTATCCCGACCACTTTCACCTCATTACCTGTGAAGCCATAAAGAGGTGAATGGGTATTTTCTAGCTTTCTATCTCCTGTATCCATTCACGCTAAAGCATGATGATAAAGGATGTCGACAGAACTACCGTTATCGACAAGGATCTTTTTACTATGTTAGTGCAGATTTTGGCGGTGATAACCAGCGCATCTTGATGGCCTCGTATGATATTTGGGGCATTGCTCTAATCCAGAAGGATATGACGAGAGATGGAGAAGGCTTGTATCTTTTGGGACACTGAGGATTAACATTATACACTTCTCGAGCGTACGACTTACGAGAGTTGTTTGACATGCCTCCAGCGGCGTAACCCCCGAAAATTACGTCGACTATTCTGTCATCTTGTCTCTGATGAGTTTGGCCTTGTCCTTAGATATAATGGATGAAATGGCCTATTCTGATTTTGGATTCAATGTGATTGCTTAATTGGTAGCACTGTTCTATAGTGTGTCCAGTATCTTCATGATAGTCGCAAACTGTGAGTTTGGTAAACTCTTTATCTTTTCTGTCCCGGACCTGCCATTTTTGGTCTGAGAAAGACCGTCATTGATATTCATGACCCCTCGCGGTTCGATGTTCTTCCATCCTATTATCTCTTCTTGCTGCTGAACGTCGAGGGTATTTGGAATTATATCCTCGCGATCTCGGAGTCCGGGATTGTGAGCTTTTGACCTGTCATATTTGTAACTAGAGCATCTCAAAGATCTTATACTACCCACTGCCTCTTCGAGTGTCATACGGTGTTCAACAATTTGGAATGTTGCATGAAGGTGTTGAGGATGTTTTTCTATGAGTTCTTCTAGTAAAATGCCATGTCGGTTTCCATCAATGCCTGCTGCTAAATAATTCACCGCCAAAGGCTCCTCTAGGTCTGTTATCTCAGATATAGCTTGACGAAAGCGACCTAAATAGCTTTTCAGAGATTCGCTAAGCCGTTGTCTCATCGTAATCAAAGATTCCGTAATTTTCCCCCTTTGTAGTTGCTTGAAAATCTTGTTTGAAATTTAATCTTCAACATAGTCCAAGAGTCGATTGACCTAGATGGGAGATTGTTGTACCAACGTAGGGTTGTTCCTTATAAGCATGTAGAGAAGAATTTGCAACGGGCGACTTTTGAGTGTTCGTAAAACACCATTCGACTGTCAAATGTGTTATGGAAACCTGATGGGTCAGAGGATCCATCAAATTGATCAAGTGCCAGAGTTTTTAAAGTCATGTCTATTTTTGCTTTCTTAATGCTTCGAGAGAGAGGGCTTTCCACCGGGGCTTCGAACCTCGATTGAGTGCGAACTAGATCTCGCAACTGGTCCATATCTTCCTGTATTTTTAAGAACTCCTCCAGTAAGATTGAGTCTATTGACATCGACCCTTGCAAAGTTCCCCCTGAAGATATTGTCTTAGGATGTCGGGGTCTTGAATATATAGACTCAGTAGAAACCCCATCTTCATCATAATAGTAATCATCATCATCCTCCGAAAGCTTTACATAATCAAGTTCCTCATCACCACCTTCCTTAATCAACGTTTTTTCAACTCTTGCTGTAAACATTGAATCTCTCTTATTTTTTCCAATTTTGCCTCTAGTCTTTGAGTTTCAGCTTCTTACACCTTGAGCTCTTCATCTGAGCCTTCTACTCTTGTTCTCGTAAGAGTTTCTTCTACTGCAACTTTTGTAAATGCAACCTAGCATCACTGGAGAGCACCTGCTTCCTCTTTTCTGTTAAAATACGAGAGCGAGTATCCTTAATCATTTTCCTCTTGCGTTTGATTGGTTGTCTCTGCGCCTGAGATCCTTCAGGTGGGGGGTTTTCCTCCACCGGAAACAACCGTCTTGGTTTAAGGGTCGACGATATTTTATCATTTTCTGCAGGAGCAACATGTTCTGATTTTTGAATAGTTTGGATCTCTGTCGTGTTCCCATTTATCTGGATCTGTTTCTTCAATGATCATGTTGGAGTATCAAATTTAAGAGCTCCTTCTAGCATCAAATGATGACCCTAAGTTTGAGCCATGTTTTTATGAGGAACTATACTCTTTATTGATACTTATTTTTCCAACCTTTTACAAGTAGGGCAATTAGCCTATATTTATATGGAGCCTTTAATGGGCTTTTTCCCCTTATAATTGGGCTTCTATTGGGATTTTTATTACAAACATCTATTCTAAGGTTCTAATTTCCTATTCGAAGTCCTCTTCCTTTCCTTGGCCCAACACTGTCCAAAAGTACCATGCAAAAATCTGGATGTTAAGTGAAATCAATGGCTGTCATGCAGATGACAGATTCACTAGCTTGGTTTATATCTGATCCAACTTTTATCGTAATTATACTTTATTGGAAACATCTGCATGAGGATCTATGAAAGAAAAAGATCAAAGTTAGGATATGATTTTCATAATTTGATGAAAAAAATTACGAAGCCAAGGGTTACAGAGGACAAAAGTTGCAACCAACAAAGAAAAAAAGCATTATACAGACAAGACTCATGAATAAAGCAACTGATCTTTCCTGGAAACTGCTGTTTATAATGATCAAGTGAACCAGCAACTAAATTGACACAATACTACACTCTAAAAAACATATCACGATTCCCGGCCTAAATGTTGGACAACATATTACAATTTACATTAAGGTTTTTTGAAAAACACAAGCAATTTAGAGTGATGTTTGATCACATCTATGTGAGAAATCCTAAGTATGAAATTGATTACAAATTTTAGATTTTCTTTCCTCATTTGTGCTATGTGATTTGTATTTTTAGTATATAATTTTTTGATAACTACTTGGATTAAAAATATGAATAGTGTGTAGCCTTACTTGTAGACTGCAAATTTGTTGTATGGATGCATTAGAGGACATTTTACACATTAAATTGTAGGTAGGTAGCTAACTAATAGATGTGATGGAAGTTCATATACAATGCTGACCTTTTTATAAATAATTTTAATTCAAATAAAAAAATTAAAATTTTACCTCCAAATAAATGTAGACCTCACTTCTTTTGGGAGCACTTTCTTCATTGTTTCCTGTAATATAAATATTTAATATTTTAAAATTAAAAATGAAAATGATTCATGACTTCTGTTAAACCTTGTATATGGATCAATTTTTTCTTAAGGAAAAAAATTCATGTTAACAATTTTAGGCTATATCTTAATAAAAAAATCTAAAATCGAACTTAATGTAATTTGATTTACCGTAATATAATAAATAAACATAGATGTGTACATATAAGCATGTAACACTTAATCATGGTTTGAATCAAGTTCTTCTTCTGGTATGATTACACTAAACATAAAATAATTTTTTTTTGTTTAAGAAAATCTGAACACAAAAAATCAAGATGATTTAAAATGTAATCATAATAAAGTATACATTCATTACTTTGTAAAATGACCCATTTCTGAGCACAAATACACACACATATATATATATAAAAATTGATTCAGATGACGGGGTAAGTCGATTCATATTAAAATCAAGATGGTTAGCATTTTATAATTATAACTAGTTATAATTGGGAAAAGTTGGAAAAATTTACCAATATAGGAAATTTTTAATTGTATTATTCCTGTTTTTGATGATTTTATTGAGTTATAACTCAAAAATAGTATACGATTAGAACAATTAAGTCAATTTTGGTATAATAGGAATGATAGGATAGCAAATATATTTTAAAATTTTGAGATTATATTGTTCAATGATTTTATTGAGTTACAGTTCAAAAATAGTTAGAGTATTAGAACGGTGATTTAATTTTTAAAAATTTATTAGTTAAAGGATGGATGGATGATGCAAAGTGGTCACACGAGGACGTGGGAGCGACTTTCAGTACATAAACATAATCGAAAAAAATTAACACAAAAATTCTAAAATTCATGAAAAATACTTAATTCAGACGCTCATATTAATCTTAATAATTGATTGGAGTGGGTAATGAAAGATGCATGAATCCCAATACAATCCACTCGCACAATTTTTCTCTATTGCTATGTCCAATTAAGGTACCAATGAATGATGAAAAATGGTTTGATGAGGAAGATGTGGGATTTGAGCATATAAACACAAACAAAATGTTAAAAAACCTAAAATCTTATCTTCAAGGATTCATGAAAAAATTGTTAATTCAGAGGCTCAGAATCTTACGAGTTGATTGAAGTAGATACCGAAAGATCTACAGATCTGAACATATTCCATTTGCACAATTTATGTTTCTTTCTATATCCAAGCAATTGGTTGAGAATCGTCCAACAATCTACAACAAGAACGATTGACCGTGAATTGTCCAACGATCTGGAACAAGAACGATTATACAAACGTGTGCTCTCTCAGTGTTTCTCTCACTTGTGGGCGGCTAAGTATTTCACAGTATATGATATGAGTAATATTATTTTGAGAAGGAAATACATTTTGTGTGTATATAAAGGCAAGAGGAAAATCATATTTCCCTAAAGTGTTCAATAAAATTACTATTCCAACCCTCTATATCATATTTACAATTTTGTAATTAATTTATATAATTTTATCTAGTTAAATGTGAAATAATGTTATATTCGTAACTAGTATTTTTACAAACCATTTAGTACAATATATTTAACCAACTTGAAAGGCATGAAGAAATTTAAAAAAGGAAATATTTACTTTCTACTCTTTTTTGGATAATAACCTTGTAACTAATTTTTTGACATTAACTTAAACACGGTATATTAATATACATATTAAAAAAATTACGATGAGTAATGAGAAGAACTCCCTTCATCCAGTTTTTCCTTTTCATTAATCAGAATTCATATTTTATTCAATCAAACAAAAAAGGGTGATAATTGTGCTAATATAAAATTGAGACAATGATATTCACGCTCTATTTATCATAATTATTGGATCGGACAAATCATTTGGGATAAGAAAAAAATAGTAGAAATGGACAACAAGACTAAAATGGACCGAGTGTATATACCATTACAAAAAAAGTATAGTTCGGTGTAACACGTAAAATGGTCTAATATATGAAATTTACCAAATTCGATTCTCTAAGACATTAGACTTCTTTTACTTAGATTATATTCAAGAATATCGAATATCCTAGAGTTATATCACTATCTTCAATGGAAGATCAAGAACATAGGTATTCTACATAGTACTCATATTAATATACGACGTTCTTTTACTTTTTCCAAACTTTCTAATATTCTTTTAAATTGTAAGAACGATAACTACAATTTTATAAACTTGCAGGAACTTTGTGGAATCATGATTTAAAGAAAAGTCTACAGAACATAGGATTTCATGTTCAATTGTTAGGTTCAAATCACATATATTTGAGAGGTGAAGTTGTCTCTTGGTGAAGAAAAAAATGGTCAAAGGTAAAGAATAATGATTTTAAATTTCCTTATTTAGTTTGAAAGAGTATCGACAAGACTTGTTTTTTATCCTAAATTTCTAACAACTATTGTGTTCCTCCCATGTTAAGTTGTTCACTCATGGGTGTAAATTTATTAATGTGTTCTATTATGTTAGAATTAGGTGTGTAGATCTATTAAAGTATTTTGTTGTTCGTTTATGAAGATGTTATTGGTATTTCATGTTCATCAAGGGCATGGGTGTAGATTGATCATCAAGGTACTCTGTTAACGAGAATGTCCTATTGTTGAGGCTCTTTAAGCATATATATTTCTATTTACTACTAAGCAGGCACCCAAAAAATCTTCTAAAAATATTCAAAATACTACCCTGCTACTCTAAACAAACAAAATAAAGATATGTTTACACAAAATCCGAACCACAAGATCAAAATCAAATCAACCGTAATCAGTAGGACTCTCTAGTTCTCTCACTAAGCAGGGATTTCTTTTGAAATTCCTACAATTTATATGTATGTATTATATGAGTAAAATTCTATGAAGACCATGTTTTTCTTGGAGACCACGGAGACCACTTATGTTTTGATAACTAAAATCTTGCATAAACATTATAAAATGTAATATTTTACGAATTATGTTCTACAAAGATCATTATTTTATTCAAAATATTGAATATCATACATGTACTTGCATGTAGAACATTACAAAATGTGTTATCCTACGAAACATGTTTAGTTTGCAAAAAAAATTGTTTAGATTGCAGAATATACACATTATACTTATTAAACTTAAATGATATTCAATAATTTTAATAAATTAGTGATATTCATAAATACTTCAGAAAATAATATATTTCATAGGGTTTTGATTGCAGAACATAGGTGGTCTCCGTGGTCTACAACAAAAATGTGGTGACTCATATATATATATGCATTTTTTCAAATAGAAATAATCCTTAAAATGAAAACTAGAAAATAACTTTTAAAATTTGTATTAAGCTTTCTTTATTTTTAACACTAACATTTTACTAGTTCACACAATAACTTTCCTAATTTTAAAATTTAGCCCTCCACGTTAGTAGGGACCCACCACTACTAGAAATAGTGTCTACGACATCACCCTTTTAACATCGGTTAGAAATTTCACTGATGTTAAAAGCAGTTTTAACATCGGTCGCTTCAAAACCGATGTTAAAGGTATTGTCAGACATCGGTATCTTAACTAACCGATGTTTATAATCGTTTTTTAAAAAAAAAAAGGTCCGCTTGTTTCTTTCCCCCATTAATACACCAAAAATTCCCGGCTTAACCAAAAATTTTATTCTCAGTTTTTCCGGTGCCCCCTCCCTCTCTCATTCTCTCTTCTCTTTTCTCTCCTCTCTCTCACTGTCTCATCTCTTCTCTCAGTCTCTCTTCTCCCTCATCTCTCACTGCCTCTCTTCTCAATCACTCTCTCTAAACCTAATTATACCCCTATTTACTAACCTTTAATTAAACGTGATTAATTCCTAAATCGAGCTCGATTGGTGCTAAATAATCTTGAAAGAAGTTGGGTCTACTCAATTTATGTGAGAAAAGTAAGTTTATTTCGAATTTATTTCAAATTTTATGTTTTTATTTTAATAAAGTTTTGTTTACAGGTCTTTGGAGCTTTGTTAGTGTTAAAAGAAATTGGGTACTAGTTTTATTTTAATAAAGTTTTGTTTTACTCGAGCTTTCGCTCTTTTGTTTACTCTAATATTCATTTCACTACCACTAGTTTTGTTCCGTCGAGTAGGTCAATACAAATAATCAATGTAGACCTCTCTCGTACATACATTAGCTATGTTCCAGTTTAGTGATCCCTGTATCCGTGTTCTTTGTTTTTTGTTTTAAAGAATCATTAAGGTTTTGTTCAGCAGTATCAGTTCTGTTAGCATTGGTGTTTGTGGGGATATGCTCAGGAATGGCAATCTCAGCACTCTTAGAAGGCAAAACAAATACACCAAAGCTCATACCTCAGTTGGACAATCGAGCCTCCTTCTTTAACCTCTTCGCTTCATCTCCAGTCACCGTCACTACATTCACTTTTCACTTCAATGGTTAGTTCAACTAATAGAAACAAGTACTCTTATAAATGACACTAATTTTCTGAGGAAATTACTTATGAAAATGTTTTTAATTTCAGTTCATATTATTGGAGGGGCGCTTAGGGAAGCATCAGATATGACCTCAGTTGTTCGAATTTCTCTAGTACTTTGCTCAGGAATCTACTTTACCATTGGGATCTTCAGATACCTGTTGTTTGGGGATTCCATTATGGCAGACATACTTGTAAATTTTGATCAGGGTTGCCAGAAGTTAAAGCTACCCTTGTGATATGTCCTCTTGTTGTTGTGATTTAATGGGTAAATGAGATTGATCGATTTAACTTAAGAGGTAGCAACAAGGTGCTAGTGTGTCATGGAGGCAACAGAGGCAAAACCCTTCATGAATTCTCAGATTATGATTTTGTTATTACTACATATTCTATTGTTGAAGCTGAGTAGAGGAAAAATGTTATGCCAGCTAAACATAAGTGCATTTGGTGTGGAAAGTTATTATTTTATGAACATAAGATATCTATTCACCTGAAATATTTTGGCGGTCTAAATGCTATTAGAACTAATAAGCAGTCGAAACAGAAGAAGGGTAAGAATCCTGAACTAAACAGATCAGAGAAAGGCAAGGGTGTTGAGTCGGTGGATGAAGGAAAGGAGGAGTCTTCAAAGAAAGGGAAGCATTACAACAAGGATAAGACTTTTGGAGCTGGTTCTTCTACCAACAAGTCGGAAGGAGTTGAATATGGATCCTGTAACGGCAAATCTACTTTACACTCCGTGAAATGGGATCGTATTATACTGGAAGAGGTGAGTAGGTGGTTACTGTTAGAAATTATTTCATACTTGGCTGGTCTGATTTCTTATCTCATGTGTGTGGATATGTACATATTTAATTCATCTTTCTCACGGTTACTCTTTTTTGCATCTCTTTGAATCCAGATGATGTAGAATAAATTAGGAGCTGCTCTAATCATTTTTTTTGTCCAAATTTAAGCTTATAAGTGTATTTTTTCTGGTCAAGAGTGTCACCAAATTTCTTACTTATAGCTGCTACTACAGCAGGAAGCATCCATTGGGATGACTTTTGTTCGGATGGGATTTTTCACAACAAATTGTATGTTTGATAAATTCCTGAATCGGCTACTGGTGATACCCCTTTCTACTCTAGCAGGACTATCGAGAAGTGTTATTGATTATTTGTTTTGTCAGGAGCCACATTCCAAATTACCGGATTTTTTAGTGTTCATAATAAGGTAAGTTTCATATATTGCTTCGCTACACTATTATTTATATATTTTTGTAATTGAGATGAAAGGCTCTACAAACATATTGATGTGACACGACCCTGGCTAATTTGGTAAAGTTGTTTTAGATAGATTCTCTTCTTCTCACTCTAGCAGCTACAACCAAGCCTTAATCAGTGATTTTTTTCTTATCTTGAAAGCTCTTTGAATTACCCTATTTCGAATTATTGATTTAGTTGAGCTGAGAGCAATGGTTCCTAATCAAGGTCCAGGACACCCTACTTTAGTCATTATCCGAGCTGTTGAGCAAATTATGAGAGAGAATTTATTCAACTGTAAAAGTTTTAAAGCAATAGCGGCTAGAGATAACTTTTTAATTTCAGCTTTGTGCTAAATATTCGGTTGTATTGCTTTTAGACTGATTATTAACTCATATTGCTCTGCGACTAGAGAACACAAAGGCAAGATCTATGAAGTCATTGACAAAGCTAGAGCTTTTGTGGAAGTTGTACGTGATGCTACGAACTTTGCTTCAGCTGATACTATTTATGGTTTCGCAGCATATCCATCTGGGGAGAATTGCTTGGGGAATGCGCCTTTAGTGAGCTAGATAGGTTAGGAATGTAATTGTAAGTAGATAGTTTTTGATGTTGATGTAGATGTAGATATAGAAAAATGTTGTTTGAATGCTGATATATAAGTTTTTTGGTATATATTTGTTCTCTTTTAAGATTATTTTTTATTGATATAGCTTTTAATTATTAAATGGGTTATTCTAATTGAGAGCTTTGTTTCTGTATTCAATGGGTTATCCTCATTGAGAAACTTTGGAGGTAATTCTCCAATTTAAAGTTGTATGCTTGGAATCACTTACCTTGTAGTCTGGTGGATCAATTATCATGTAATCCGATGGATTATCGTCCTTGGTGGATAAGAGGGTAAGCCAAGGCTATACCTATACCTAAATTCAAGTGAGACATGTAATAATCGGAAATACCTAAAATCGTCCTTGCACGTGTTATATTCACAGAGTCTATTTACTCATCAAGAATCATGTATCTGGAAATTCCTACCATTCATTAGAGTTTACATTACCTATTTATGGCACCTTAGTGTGTGTATAAATGTCTAATAACATTTAATTGTGTTGTTTACAGGGGATGTATTATTAGGAAACCAGCCGGACAGACCAGTTCACTTGGGAGTACTGCAAGAATGGTTTGGCATCCACTGGTGGAACACTCGAGCTTTCGCTCTTTTGTTCACTCTAAAATTCAAGTGAGACATGTAATAATGGGAAATACCTAAAATCCCAATAACATATGTAGGCCTTGGTTCATTGTGACTAGGCCTTATTGTTTGGTATTTTCAGACCGAGTTGGAGTCATAGTTAGATTTGGAGTCGATTCGGGAGTTTTTGTATTAAACTTGGATTAAATAAAATTAAATTAAAAATATGATATTTTATAACCATACAAATTAATGAGCATGTTCAATTTTTAATTAAATTAATTTAATATCTAAATAATTAAAACAATAAAATTAGTTGTTGACCTCTAATTGAAGATGAAACAAAATTGAGTAATGAATTCATTGCTAAACTCTATTTCAATACGTCATTTTTATGTTAAGATTTTAGCGACACCAATGATTTAACCAATGTAAAAGTTTTACTTAATTCATTTCAGTTAATACTTTTTTCAGTTGGTAGTTCTACTCAAAATTTTGTTGTAATACAACCTCTATTTTTTTATATAACGCTTTAATTTTTGCACATATTTCAATCCGCTTATTTAGAAATATAATTTTTTAAATTGTTTTTGTGAATTAAAATACTTATCTATTTTTATTCACAGAAAGAAAATTGTGCAAATAAACTTTATCTGCCTAGTTAAAAAACAATGAAATGTGTGTAAAAGTTAAAGCGTCATATAAAAAGGGCGTAATGATTTAGCTCAATGCCAGTTATCATGTGAAAATTCCTTAGTATAAAAAACTAATAAGTTTACATAAGTTCATAAAGAGTTTTTTACAGTTAAGCATCGTGCGTGCATGAGTTCGTCACTATGTGAGTTATCATCAAGAAGCACTTAAATTTTACTTTATTGTATTTGACTGGTTAACTACATATCACAACCGGCGTTTCTTCAACACTTTACATCCTCCGCTCTTCTATTTTTTAAGTATGCAATACAACATTTTACATTCATTCAATCAATTATACAAACATGAGCAAGTTAGCTAGGCTACAGCTAATTTGTAATCCGCATCCTTCAGAGTTTCGATTGATTGTTTTCTCTATTGTATCAAGTTACACATGGACGGATTTAAGGTGGGCATGGGTGGCCATAGTCCCCTCAAAACCTCTTCATGAGCTTACAATGTTCCAAATTATGTATAAAAATTGATTAGATAGTGTATTTCGTCCTCCCATAAATTTATGATCCCCATATAAATTCACAATCTTGGAGCATCTCCAACAATGGATTGCCAAAATAGTTGTTAACCTTGTCAAATCATCATGGATATTAATATTTTATTTTCACTCAATTTCATATTAACTTGGCAACATTGTACTCCAATAGTTAGTAACATTTGTAGTCCCTAAATTAAAATTATAAATAACTCAAAAAACTAAAAAAAGTATATATATACACATTTTATGCTTATATATATAGGATCTTACTCCAGTGAGAACCTGTTTATTGTGAGATATGAGATTCAATCATAACGACTGATTCTTATACATTATTTAATACGTTACCACATATTAATTTTTTAATATTTAAATATTTATCACCATATTCTTTCTAATTCCACCACTTGCCGCCTCCAACCACCGCCCGACCTCCATTTCAGGCGACCAACATTTCCGGCGACCACCAATAATCATCACCGTCAAATATAATATCACTTACGACCAGAGAATGAAAAATCACCAAAATAAGAAATCACCATCATAATAGCAGAAATCACCTACTCTATCTGACCACCGGTAAACAGAAAATTACCGTCGGAGAAAAAAATCACCACAATTGATCACTTCCTCTACCACCAGATCCGGCCACTAACTCCATCATTAACTCCAATCACCATATCATTACCAAAACCCCAAATTTAATTAAAGAAACACCACATTTAAAAAAAAAATTATCACAATATCACTACCACGAGCATATATACAAACCACCAATTACATAAGAATCGCCAAATACAAGCCAAAATCACCACAATTAAATTAAATGACTAATACACAACAAAGAAAATGCAATTTTGTGATAAATTATATCCGTACATGATAAAAGGCTAGTGGAATTTTGTGATCAAAAATATAAATCGGAGGCTATGTATATCTTTGTAGTCGTTAATTTTAAGGTGAAAGACGTCGGCGGCGATGAGGATGGAGCTGGAGGTAGGGGATGAAGATGGAGAGAGAGAGAGAGGGGGGAGGGGGAGGTGAGAGAGAGAGATGAAGTCCGAAAATGAGTGATGGAGCGGCGACGGCCATCGGTGGTGGAGGTGGAGAGAGAGAGAGCAAAGGTTGGGGTTGTGTTGATGAGAGGGACTGATAAAGAAATTTTTGGGTTGGAACAATAATTGTGTGGTGGGGATTAAAAGAAATTATAAAAAATTTAAAATAGAGGGCTGAGATAGTTCTCATATCTCACGTTTCTCATTGATCAACTCCCTATATATACTATATAGGGAATTGCTCAAATGAGAACCTCTATTTTGGTGAGATATGAGATCTAATCTCGGCCCTTAATTTTTATTAATTTTTATAATCTAAACCACACATTTCTTATCCCTTCTTCTTCCTGCCAATTTCATCTCCTCCGTTTCTCTCACCTCTCACCTGCCACAAATCATTCACACACACTTATATACATACATAATATATCCACCTTCTACACTCTCCTCTCTCCACCGCCCCCACCCTCCGCCACCCGCCGTCGCAGCCGCCTCATCAAACTTCCACCATTTCTTTTCACCTCCGCCACCACCATCCACCATTGCCGCTGACCTCCTCTACATCTTTACAATACACATCACATACCTCTTTTTAAACTCCAACTCATCAACTCTCTACACTGCTTGTTTCTTTCCCACCAGAACATTCACCGTCGATTGCCAGAATCTCAATCCTTAACAACCACTTCAGTTTCAAAATCACTGATGACGGAGATTTACATGGCATCATCTATACCCCATTGTAAAAAATTCGTTCAAACCTGTACATATTTAATTTATCACCAACTTTTGTTTGTGTGTTATGCAACATCTCTGTAGTTTTAATTAGTTAATTAGAGTTTGTGATGATTGTCGGATTGATTGAGGTCGTCTAATGATTTTTCGGTTGTGTGATTCGATTTTGGTGCTTATAGTTTATTCGTTGGTGATTTAAATTTAAATATGGTGGTCGGAGTTTATGAAAGGAGCTGGTAGCCGGATCTGGTGGACATAAATAGTTGTCAGATGTGGTAATTTTAGGTTGTCGAAGGCGATTTTTTATATTCTGGATTTGATTTTTCAATTTTTAGGTGGTGATTTTTATTTTCCGGAGGTGATTTTTGATTTGACAGTGGTGATTTTGTATTTGACGATGGTGATTTTCCGGTGGCTGCCGGTGGTGGTGGTGGCGGTGGCGGTCGGCGACGGTGGTGGCCGAAAATGTTGGTTGGAGGGTAGTGGTAAGCAGAAAGAAGATATGGAAGAGGTGATAGTTAGAGATGATGAAATATAAAAGGAGGTGATAAGTAGATCTAGTAATTTTTGTGATGATATTGGTGATCATAGTCGATGAACGGAGTTGGTGGCCGGATCTGGTGGATAAAAGTGGTGACCAGTTGTGATGATTTTTTTCTCCGATGTTGATTTGTTGTTTACAGGTGCCCGGAGGGGTGATTTTTATGTTCCGACGGTGATCTCTTATTTTGACAGCGGTGATTATATGTTTGACAGTGGTGATTTTCTGGAGGTCGCCGGAGGTAGTGGTTGCGGAAATGGTGATGTTCGACGATTGGAGGCGGCGGTGGGTTGGCTGGTTTAGAAAGAAGATGGGGGAGGTGATAGTTGGTGAAGATGATGTTGAGATTTAAATGAGTGGTGTAGATTAAAAGTAGTTTTAAATTTTGTGTGGTGTAAATTAGATCTCATATCTCATTTTAAAATGAGTTCTCATTTGAGTAAGACCCTATATATATATATATATATATATATATATAATTGGAACAATGTAAGCTCGTGGGGAGGTTTTGAGGGGACCATGGCCACCCCATTCCCCCCTAAAATCCGTCCCTGTGTAGTTTGATACAATAGAGACAATGATCAATTCGGGAACTGTGAAGGATGCTGAGTACAGGCTAGCTGAGCTAACTTGCCCATGTTTATATAATTGAATGGATGTAAAAAAATGTTTGTATTGGATACTTAAAATGCAGAAGAACTGAAGATGTAGAATGTTAAAAAATAGTAAATTGCAAGTAAATTTGAACCTCAAGTAATTTTATACATTGGAGGGCTTTTTGATGGATAACTCACCCAAATGCATGTAAACTTTTTATAGTTTTACGGTTAAGAATTTTCACTTGGTAAACGCAATTGAGCTAAAGTATATTGTACTCATCAATCAAAATTTTCAAAACGACCAACTTAAAAAAAATATTTCATCAAATATTAATAAAGTATTAGTATTTACTGATCAGAAGTCCATGTCAGCTACATTCTCCACATCATCCACTCACCATTCTCCTGGATCACTCCTCCATCCTCTTGTCTTGCCTTTGGACCGATTAGGACCACCTTCATTTCTGGTATCCTTATAATTTTTGTTTTATCCTTGTTGTTGGAAAATTTCTGTCTTGGTGCTTATCATAAACTTTGTTCAACCTATTGAGACATGAATGAAATGTTAATAGAGATGTGCTTGTTTCTGTTCAACACTTGTGGTCTTGTCCGCATTTCTTAGATTTTGTCTATTAATCATCATGGTAAAAGAGCTACTAATAGCAGCACATTTCCTAAGTTTCTTTTGAGTTTTTTTAGTGCACTTTTTGCTTCTTTTTCATTCCTTGAAAGTATGAAGATGGAGAGAGAGAGGAGGGGGAAGGAGAGAGATATAAAAGTCCGGTGATGAGTGATGGAGCGGCAGCGGCGTCAGGTGGGTGGTGGTGGTGGAGGTGGAGGTGGAGAGAGAGTGCACGGGTTGGGGTGGTGTCGATGAGAGGGAGGGATAAAAAACTGTTGGATTGGAGCAATAATTGTGTGGTAAGGATTAAAAAAAAATTATAAAAAATTAAAATAAAGGACTGAGATTAGATCTCATATCTCAATATAATTAGGCATCTCATTTGAGTAACTATATATATATATAGATTAGATAATTTGATGTGCCCCGGATATATTCACAAACCTTACACGTTTTGAGGTTTATACACATAAATTCACAGTATGGTTCTTGCGAATCCATAATGTCTCAAAAATTTTGGCTTCAAAAGTCATGTTCTATATTTTGGCCTTCCAAAAAAAATTTCTGGTTCCGGCCCTTAGCTACACTGGTGGAAGTCGCCGCCTGCAGGTTGGGCAATCCATCTTTATATCCATCCACTTAAGTAAGCAATGTGAATGGAAGACATGTTCACATGGCGTTACCTGCACATATAGGTTCGGACAACGTTAGTTACATAGCCTTAAACTTCAAGCTGAAAGCTGTCCAAAAGTACCATGCAAAATCTGGATGTTGAGTGAAATCAATGGGCGTCATGCAAATGACACAGTCACTGGCATGATTTACATCCTGATCTGGCCGTTATGGTAATTATATTTTAGTGGAAACATCTGCATGAGGATCTATGAAAGAAAAAGATCAAAGTTAGGATATGATTTTCATAATTTGATGAAAAAAATTGTGAAGCCAAGGTTTACAGAAGACAAAAGTTGCAAGCAACAATGAAAAAAAGCATTATACAGACAGGACTCATGAATAAAGCAATTGATCTTTTCTGGAAACTGCTATTTATAATGATCAAGTGAACCAGCAACTAAATTGACACAATACTACACTCTAAAAACATATCACGATTCCTGCCTAAATGTTGGACAACATATTACGATTTACATCAAGGTTTTTTGAAAAACACAAGCGATTTAGAGTGATGTTTGATCACATCTATGTGAGAAATCCTAAGTATGAAATTGATTGTGCGGTTCCTCATTTATTTAAGAATCCTTTAAGCATTACAATTATTGCAGCTCCTCAGAATATTGGTTGGCACTCTCTTTACAACAATATACAGGGATTAGGCATTCTCTACCTTGATTTTATATAAAAATAACAGGGAAGAGTTACATAAATTAACAAAATAGAGAAGGGTTGCATGAACTAATATATTGTGAAAAGTTACATCAAACATGCCAAAAAATGAAGAATCGACATCCAAGATAGTGCTGCAGTAAAAGAATATTTGCTTGCAAACCCAGCAAAACCCACCAAATAGAGGCAACCAACTCCTTTCAGGCTTAATGTGCATGAAGTTGCGGGGACATCCAAAGATATATAAAGGAATTGCAAGCCGAGTTACACTCATTCCAATAATGTAACTAGGCTGTAGTGGCTTTCTTGGGTCACGGAAAAACATTTGTGGCAATCTGAGGTATCCAGTAGGAGGTGCACAACTAGAGTAATAACTGGAAGGAATTTAGGGAACTCGTACGTGATCAGAATACCTCCCAGAAGGATACCACCTGAAAACGTAAACCATAAAGATGTGTGAGTGTGAAGTAGCACTACTTCCCTACTAAGAATAATATCCATAACTTTTAGGTTAATATAATTGATACTAATGCTAATAAGTTGAAACATTTATTCCATAAAAAAGTTATACGCCATCAAATGTTTTTATCAGAAATCTTATTTTACAAGTACACAAATGCTTTTCTTTCAAATACAGAAGAAGAGGATAACTTAGGATTGCAACTGTTCTGAAGCAGAACTGGCACTATATATATCCTCTCAAAAGATTCATGATTATGTTTTCTGTATACTATTATCTTCTGTTACTAGAATGAACCTTACATTACTGCCAAACACTACAACAGCACAACGTTGCACAAGCTCATGCAATAAAATGATCATAATCTTAGCATTTCATGTAGGAATGTCAGAACAGGTAATCCAAGTAACAAAGATACATGTTAAATTGGGGAAGCAATTCAAAATTTAAAATTAAAAAAAAGGTATCATCCTATACAGAGTGGCCCGAGATTCAGGTATAAGTGCATTCATAGTGATAAATGTTCAATGTGAATCTCAAGTTATGAATTTCAAAGGTATGCATACAGGACAGAAATTCATTACAAACAGCTAAGCAAAAGTTTTACTCACAGAAATAAATACAAAGAACTGAAAGTTCACGCCTCGCTTCCACACTCTGTATGTAATTTGTAGGCCTATTTGCCTTCCATATATGGAGAAAAAATCTCAACTCACAAAAAGAGAAGACAACAAACTTGAAGAATGCGGCTGTGGCAAATGCGTTATACAATTGTTCTGCATACATGAAGAAGTGACAATTATGGAGAACACAAGTAGTGAGAAATAGTTTTTTAAAATAATAAAATTTGGTCAATGCCAAAGACAGAGAATAAGTTTTATTCTAATTACCAACTGTGATTCCTGCAGTCAGATGTAAAAGACAAAGGTATGCATCCATGATAGGCTGTGTCCAATTGTGAAACTTGAAACTTTGACAGCTCCCTGACAGTAGGATGGAATATCCATCAGCTAGTATATAACAAAACTGCAGATATCCATAAAATAAGAACGGTACAAGTGTCTCAAAACAACAAAACTGTAGTAGCTGATCACTGGCACAAATTGAGAATCCTGCAGAAGCAATAAATAGGATCAAGATGGAACCCTTACAGATTGCGTGTTGCTATGTTTCCTTTGCTGAATTAACAGGAGAACTTGAAGGAGAGAGATCTAATATATGGCAGACGGTTAAGGAAAATCAACCATTCTCAATCTATCAATACATAATGTTTTCCAGATCTCATTGATATAGTCCCAAGTTCTACAGCTTATCACGGTCCTGCTGCTGCATATGATATGCCAGTGTGCCACAAGTAACAGGGTAAATTACGTGAGAAGGAACCATACAATGGCAAATAACATTACTATTAATTTGTGATAACAATTACTGATATGAGATACTTTAATCAACAATTTACTATCAAGTATCATATGGCCAAAACAACATTCAATTCAAATTGTTATGATAATTACCGAGTAATATGGATTGGAGATATTGTAATCATCTTTGTATCCAGATTCTCCAGATTTTTCTCTGCAGTATAATTATACATATATCAGTACTGAACACACTATAAGATTTAAAACTGGAGTCACGGGTGCAAATCATATCAGTACGGGTAGGCTACTGCTCGAAGTAATCATAAGGGCCATATATAATCCCCTTCTATTTTGATTGTTGCACCCCACACTTTATGTTCATCTTCAAACACCTTATAGAATATAACCATCCCCTACCGATCGAAAAATGGAAACTAAATATGAGTTCTTTTTAAGGAGAAAAATGACAAAAACGAGCCACATCAAGATTAAATCAACAATAGCATAATACAAACATCCTAATTAGGCTAAACATGCAAGATGATAATGTAAACTGAAGTAAACAAGTATGTTGCCTACCCCATAGAAGAACACTATAAAACATTAAACAATTACAGATGAAATCACTAGGCAAAAACTTCAGCCACAAAAATCAAGCGAGGGAATAAGGACGAAAATCATAACAAGAAAAGCTTGACATCTAATCCAGTAAACAAAACACACAAAGTTTGTCAAACTGAATCACAAGGTATAGGAGTTGATGCAGGCTTTTACGGAAACTCAACATAAAGAGCCAAACAGCAGAGCAGTAATTAATAGTGATCAGAACACAAGAAGAAAAAAGGAAAGGCTCTTATATTTTCACTTAACAGGTGAGGCCCAAGTAAGGATCTAAATATTCTAACTTAAAGAACCTAAAGTTTTGTGCAATATATTCAAATCATAGTAGTCCTCGGTTCTGCCTTCCAATCAGCAGAAACCAATCCACTAGGCGATCTAGCCAATCATATTCAAAGCAACGTAGATTTGTTGAAGGTTTTCAGAAGTAACAATCCTTGTTGAAAGTGGTAGCTTGGTTTGCAAAGGTCAATAAGTCTGCTTCTCTATGGCAGATTCCTCCTAAAGGTTAAGAATGGAGTCATGGACGTTGAAATGCAAAACCATCTCTATCTTATAACACCATAAACCTGGCTTGATCTTGTAAAGAGAAACAGCAGGCTATTAACCGGGATCTCATATCAACCCCTTTTCGTTAAGAATAATTTTTATAGTCTGAAAGTTGACATTTTTCATTCTCACAATTCAAATAACTTAACTATTGATAATACTTCTTCAAGTGAATAGCATTCCAAGCATTTTTGATGGGTGTACCATCGAGCATAGACAGTCGGTAGGTTCCTGGCGCGACGAGCCCTGTTACTTGATAAGGTCCTTCCCATGGGGCTTTGAACTTTCTCGTGATGGTGGGTTGTGAAGCCGCCGACTCTCGAAGGACTAGATCCCCAACCAAAAACTGTTTAACTTTTACTTTCTTGTTGAAATAAGCTATTGTGCGCGCTTGCTGTTGGAGTACTGTCTTCGATGCCTCATCCCTAACTTCTTCCATAAGAACATTGTGAAGTTGGATTCCTTCTGGTGAGGCTTCAACATCAAAATACTCGACCCTTGATGAGTTAAGAAACATTTCGACGGGTAAAATTGCTTCCAAGCCAAAAGCCATCTTAAAAGGGGATATGTCCGTCGCACTTCTAGGGGTCATTTTGTAAGACTAGGGCACATTCGGCAACTCATAGACCCACGGTCTTGGTAATTCATCGACCCTTTTCTTAAGTCCTTGTAAGATTATGCGTTAGACACTTCAACTTGTTTGTTAGCCTGGGTTATGCCACCGAGGATTTGATGTGTTTAATCTTGATTTGTGAAAGTGTTTTGGTGAACTTTTCTCCTACAAATTGAGTTCCATTGTCAGTTACCACAATTCTTGAGACCCCAAACCTGAATATAATGAACTCCATTAGAAACTCGATCATCTCCTTCTCTCGGATTTTGGCTAATGGTCTTGCCTCGATCCATTTTGTTACGTAGTCAACAGCCACTAAGATGTATTGTGCCTGGTTTTTGGACTTCGGGAAGGGACCCACGATGTCCATACCTCATTGGTAGAAGAGATATGGGTTGACAACCTGGATCATTTCCACCGAGGGCTGATGAGATACCGCTCCATATATTTGACATGATTTACATTTTCGCAAGAAATCTTCACAGTCACTTCGCATTGTGGGCCAAAACAAACCTTACCTCATTATTTTAAGGGCTAAATTCTTTCCACCCAAATGATCCCCGCAAATTCCTGTATGGACTTCGATTATCGAGGTGTGAGACTCTTCTGGTCCCAAGCATCGGAGTAGTGGCTCCACGAGCCCTCGTCGATATAATTTGTTTTCTAGCACATAATAGTTTCTTGCCATGTATGAAATGGCTCTGGCTTCACCCTTATCTTGTGGTAATTTGTTCTGCAAGATGTACTTCAAAATAGGTTGACGCCAATCTGCAATAGAGGAGATTTCATTAACCTTCAGCATGTCGACGGATGGAGTATCCATATCAATAAAGGAAGCATTTCTTTCTTCGACATAAATTCCCTCTGATGTTGCAGCGACGGATGATGCTAATTTAGACAAGGCGTCAGCCCATTGGTTGTCTTCCCTGCAAATGTTCTTGATTGTCCATGACGAAACTTTCCCCAGCAAGGACATGACTAGATTCAAATATGTCGATATTCGAACATCATGTGCCTTAAACTCGCCTTACAGTTGTTTGGTAACAAGCTGGGAATCACCAAATATTTCTAAAACTTTCACTTCCAGCTCAATTGCTAGGCGTATTCCTGTTAACAATGCTTCGTATTCGGCTACATCGTTGTTACCGGGAATGAGAATTTCAAAGTTTGTTATATTTTGAAGCCCTCTGGACTGATCAAGATCACACCTGCACCCCCTGATGATGTTGTTGAGGATCCGTCGACATAAAGAGTACAGGCCTTCTGTGGGAACAGCGTTTTTTCAGTTGTAGATGTGTCAAAATTGCATTCTACAACAAAGACTGATAGGATTTGGGATTTTATTGCACTATGGGATAGGTACTTGATGTGAAATTGGCTAAGTTTGACCGTCCAAGCAGCTAGACGCCCTGTCATATCCGGTCTGTGCAAGATGCGCTTCAGGGGTTGATTAGTCATGACTTTTATAGGACGCCCTTGAAAGCAGTGACGGAGATTCCTGCTTGTTATGGCGAGAGCATAAACTAGTTTCTCCACATGTGGGTAGCGAGTTTCTGCATCTTTCAGAGTATGGCTAACATAGTAAACTGGGGCTTCACGTCCCTCGACGTCTTTGACTAGAACGGAGGCTACCGACCCATTAGAGGCTGAGATGTACACTTCCAAAGCTTCACGAGACAATGCTCTTGCTAAAATTGGTGGGCTTGTCAGGAAAGTTTTCAATACTTCAAAGCTTTCTTTACATTGATCATCCCACATCAACTTATTGTTCTTTTAAGCCTCTTTGATAACCTTGAAAAAAAGGACAGCATTTTTTAGAGGCTTGTGGTATGAAACGACGAAGGGCTGCTATCCATCTAGTGAGGCGTTGAACCTCTTTTATGGTCGAAGGGTCCTTCATTTCAAATATAGCTATTATTTGGGAGGGGTCAGCCTCAATCCCTCATTGGGAGAAAAGAAATCCCAACAATTTTCCAGATTTTAGATCAAAAGAACATTTTAACGGATTTAATCACATTATTACGACGAACATTCTCAAAGGTTTCTCGAAGGTCTAGGGTATGACCGCTTGAAAATTTTGACTTTGTTATCATATCGTCGACATACACCTCGAGGTTTCGACCCAACTGATTTTTAAATATTTCATCCATCATACGCTGAAATGTCGCACCGGCATTGATCAACCCAAAAAGCATGTTTCGATATGCGAAGATACCTCGATGTGTGATAAATGCCGTTTGTTCCCAATCTTGATCATCCATCCTGATTTGATTATAGCCTGAGAAAGCGTCCATGAAAGATAGCATTTCATGACCCGCCATTGCGTTGATAAGTTGATCTATATTTGGCAAAGGATAATAATCCTTAGGGCATGCTCTGTTGAGGTCAGAGTAATCAACACACATTCTCCATTTTCCATTAGTTTTCTTAACCAGGATAGCATTAGCAATTCATGTAGGAAATTTCACCGGTTCGATAAATCGAGCCTCTAAAAGTCGATCAAGCTCTTCGTCGATAGCTCGACGCTTTTCATCTGAGAAAGTCCGCCTCTTTTGTCTGACAGGATTCTTTTGACGGTCGACATGCAGAGAGTGTCTTGCAACGTCAGTTGGAATTCCAGACATGTCAGATGGTGGCCATGCAAATATGTCCGAGAACTCCCGAAGCAACCTCGTTAATTCATCTTTTATTTGAGGATTTAAATCTTTTCCAATTTTAACCGATTTGCTGGGGGAATTTTCATCAATCGCAATCTCGATCGTTTCACCGACAGGTGAGAACGAGGGATCCCTTGGAATGTCGAAAATTCTACCGGCATCTATCTAAATGACTTCATTAATAGATTGAGTGTCATTATCTTGCTTCTTATGCACAACAGTAGTGAAGTAGCATTGTCTTGACACGGCTGGGTCGCCACACATCTCTCCCACTCCAAACTCAGTCGGGAATTTCATTTTTAAGTGAGGGATCGACGTAATGGCTTCTAATACCGAGATTGTCGTTCTCCCTAGTATGGCATTGTGACTTGAGGTTGCACTTATTACGTGGAACTTAGCTATCTTCCATACTTGGCAAGGCATCGTGCCGAAAAGCACCGACAGGTCAATTATCCCGACCACTTTCACCTCATTACCTGTGAAGCCATAAAGAGGTGAATGGGTATTTTCTAGCTTTCTATCTCCTGTATCCATTCACGCTAAAGCATGATGATAAAGGATGTCGACAGAACTACCGTTATCGACAAGGATCTTTTTTACTATGTTAGTGCTGATTTTGGCGGTGATAACCAGCACATCTTGATGGCCTCGTATGATATTTAGGGCATAGCTCTAATCCAGAAGGATATGACGAGAGATGGAGAAGGCTTGTTTCTTTTGGGACACTGAGGATTAACATTATACACTTCTCGAGCGTACGACTTACGAGAGTTGTTTGACATGCCTCCGGCGGCGTAACCCCCGAAAATTACGTCGACTATTATGTCATCTTGTCTCTGATGAGTTTGGCCTTGTCCTTAGATATAATGGACGAAATGGCCTTTTCTAATTTTGGATTCAATGTGATTGCTTAATTAGTAGCACTGTTCTATAGTGTGTCCAATATGTTCATGATAGTCGTAAACTGTGAGTTTGGTAAACTTTTTATCTTTTCTGTCACGGGCCTATTCGCGGTTCGATATTCTTCCATTCTATTATCTCTTCTTGCTGCTGAACGTCGAGGGTATTTGGAATTATATCCTCACGATCTCGGAGTCCGGGGACTATGAGCTCTTGACCTGTCATATTTGTAACTAGAGCCTCTCAAAGATCTTATACTACCCACTGCCTCTTCGAGTGTCATACGGTGTTTAACAATTTGGAATGTTGCATGAAGGTGTTGAGGATGTTTTTCTATGAGTTCTTCTAGTAAAATACCATATCGGTTTCCATCAATGCCTGCTGCTAAATAATTCACCGCCAAAGGCTCCTCTAGGTCTGTTATCTCAGATATAGCTTGACGAAAGCGACCTAAATAGCTTCTCAGAGATTCGCTAGGCCGTTGTCTCATCATAATCAAAGATTCCGTAATTTTGCCCCCTTTCAAGTTGCTTGAAAATCTTGTTTGAAATTTAATCTTCAACATAGTCCAAGAGTCGATTGACCTAGATGGGAGATTGTTGTACCAACGTAGGGTTGTGCCTTATAAGCATGTAGAGAAGAATTTGCAACGGGTGACTTTTGAGTGTTCGTAAAACACCATTTGACCGTCAAAGGTGTTATGGAAACCCGATGGGTCAGAGGATCCATCAAATTGATCAAGTGCCAGAGTTTTTAAAGTCCTGTCTATTTTTGCTTTCTCGATGCTTCGAGAGAGAGGGCTTTCCACCGGAGCTTCGAACCTCGATTGAGTGCGAACTAGATCTCGCAACTGGTCCATATCTTCCTATATTTCTAAGAACTCCTCCTGTAAGATTGAGTCTGTTGACACTGACCCTTGCGAAGTTCCCCCTGAAGACACTGTCTTAGGATGTCGGGGTCTTGAATATATAGACTCAGTAGAAACCTCATCTTCATCATAATAGTAATCATCATCATCCTCTGAAAGCTTTACATAATCAAGTTCCTCATCACCACCTTCCTTAATCAACGCTTATTTCAACTCTTGCTGCAAACGATGAATCTCTCTTATTTTTTCCAATTTCGCCTCTAGTCTTTGAGTTTCAGCTTCTAACATCTTGAGCTCTTCATCTGAGCCTTCTACACCGTCTATCTCTTGTTCTCGTAAGAGTTTCTTCTACTACAACTTTTGTAAATGCAACCTAGCATCACTGGAGAGCACCTGCTTCCCCTTTTCTGTTAAAATACGAGAGTGAGTATCCTTAATCATTTTCCTCTTACGTTTGACTGGTTGTCTCTGCGCCTGAGATCCTTCAGGTGGGGGGTTTTCCTCCACCGGAAACAACCGTCTTGGTTTAAGGGTCGACGATATTTTATCATTTTCTGCAGGAGCAACATGTTCTGATTTTTGAATAGTTTAAATCTCTGTCGTGTTCCCACATTTCTTTGGATCTGTTTCTTCAATTATCATGTTGGAGTGTCAAATTTAAGAGCTCCTTCTAGCGTCAAATGATGACCCTAAGTTTGAGCCATGTTTATATGAGGAACTATACTCTTTATTGATACTTATTTTTCCAACTTTTTACAAGTAGGGCAATTAGAGCGGGGCCGTATCTTGCTGGGTAAGTGAAATCAATGGCTGTCATGTAGATGACAGATTCACTGGCTCGGTTTATATCCTGATCCAACTTTTATCGTAATTATACTTTATTGGAAATATCTACATGAGGATCTATGAAAGAAAAAGATCAAAGTTAGGATATGATTTTCATAATTTGATGAAAAAAATTATGAAGCCAAGGGTTACGGAGGACAAAAGTTGCAACCAACAAAGAAAAAAAGCATTATACAGACAGGACTCATGAATAAAGCAATTGATCTTTCCTGGAAACTGTTGTTTATAATGATCAAGTGAACCAGCAACTAAATTGACACAATACTACACTCTAAAAAATATATCACGATTCCCGGCCTAAATGTTGGACAACATATTATAATTTACATTAAGGTTTTTTGAAAAACACAAGCAATTTAGAGTGATGTTTGATCACATCTATGTGAGAAATCCTAAGTATGAAATTTATTACAAATTTTAGATTTTCTTTCCTCATTTGTGCTATGTGATTTGTATTTTTAGTATATAATTATTTGATAACTACTTGGATTAAAAATATGAATAGTGTGTAGCCTTACTTGTAGACTGCAAATTTGTTGTATGGATGCATTAGAGGACATTTTACACATTAAATTATAGGTAGGTAGCTAACTAATAGATGTGATGGAAGTTCATATACAATGCTGACCTTTTTATAAATAATTTTAATTCAAATAAAAAATTAAAATTTTACCTCCTAATAAATGTAGACCTCACTTCTTTTGGGAGCACTTTCTTCATTGTTTCCTGTAATATAAATATTGAATATTTTAAAATTAAAAAATGAAAATGATTCATGACTTCTGTTAAACCTTGTATATGGATCAATTTTTTTCTTAAGGAAAAAAATTCATGTTAACAATTTTAGGCTATATCTTAATAAAAAAATCTAAAATCGAACTTAATGTAATTTGATTTACTGTAATATAATAAATAAACATAGATGTGTACATATAAGCATGTAACACTTAATCATGGTTTGAATCAAGTTCTTCTTCTGGTATGGTTACACTAAATATAAAATAATTTTTTTTTTGTTTAAGAAAATCTGAACACAAAAAATCAAGATGATTTAAAATGTAATCATAATAAAGTATACATTCATTACTTTGTAAAATGACCCATTTCCGAGCACAAATACACACACACATATATATATATATATTAAAAATTGATTCAGATGACGGGGTAAGTCGATTCATATTAAAATTAAGATGGTTAGCATTTTATAATTATAACTGGTTATAATTGGGAAAAGTTGGAAAAATTTACCAATATAGGAAAAATTTTAATTGTATTATTCCTGTTTTTGATGATTTTATTGAGTTATAACTCAAAAATAGTATACTACTAGAACAATTAATTCAATTTTGGTATAATAGGAATGATAGGATAGCAAATATATTTTAAAATTTTGAGATTATATTGTTCAATGATTTTATTGAGTTACAGTTCAAAAATAGTTAGAGTATTAGAACCGTGATTTAAATTTTTTAAAATTTATTTGGAAAGAGACATAGATCGGAAGGATGGATGATGTGTAAAGTGTCAAGGCTAGATATAGATAAGGGATGGATGTAAGGGTAGATATAGATATGCGATGGATGATGTAAAGTAAGAGTAGATATAGATAAAGGATGGATGGATGATGCACAGGGTAGATATAGATAAAGGATGGATGGATGATGCAAAGTGGTCACACGAGGACGTGGGAGCGACTTTCAGCACATAAACATAATCGAAAAAAAATTAACACAAAAATACTAAAATTCATGAAAAATACTTAATTCAAACGCTCATATTAATCTTAATAATTGATTAGAGTGGGAAATGAAAGATGCATGAATCCCAATACAATCCACTCGCACAATTTTTCTCTCTTGCTATGTCCAATTAAGGTACCGATGAATGATGAAAAATGGTTTGATGAGGAAGATGTGGGATTTGAGCATATAAACACAAACAAAATATTAAAAAACCTAAAATCTTAACTTCAAGGATTCATGAAAAAATTGTTAATTCAGAGGCTCGGAATCTTACGAGTTGATTGAAGTAGATACCGAAAGATCTACAGATCTGAACATATTCCACTTGCACAATTTATGTTTCTTTCTATATCCAAGCAATTGGTTGAGAATCGTCCAACAATCTACAACAAGAACGATTGACCGTGAATTGTCCAACGATATGGAACAAGAACGATTATACAAATGTGTGCTCTCTCAGTGTTTCTCTCACTTGTGGGCGGCTAAGTATTTCACTGTATATGATATGAGTAATATTATTTTGAGAAGGAAATACATTTTGTGTGTATATAAAGGCAAGAGGAAAATCATATTTCCCTAAAGTGTTCAATAAAATTACTATTCCAACCCTCTATATCATATTTACAATTTTGTAATTAATTTATATAATTTTATCTAGTTAAATGTGAAATAATGTTATATTCGTAACTAGTATTTTTACAAGCTATTTAGTACAATATATTTAACCAACTTGAAAGGCATGAAGAAATTTAGAAAATGTAATATTTACTTTCTACTCTTTTTTGGATAACAACCTTGTAACTAATTTTTTGACATTAACTTAAACACGGTATATTAATATACATATTAAAAAAATTACGATGAGTAATGAGAAGAACTCCCTTCATCCAGTTTTTCCTTTTCATTAATCAGAATTCATATTTTATTCAATCAAACAAAAAAGGGTGATAATTGTGCTAATATAAAATTGAGACAATGATATTCACGCTCTATTTATCATAATTATTGGATCGGACAAATCATTTGGGATAAGAAAAAAATAGTAGAAATGGACAACAAGACTAAAATGGACGGAGTGTATATAACATTACAAAAAAAAGTATAGTTCGGTGTAACATGTAAAATGGTCTAATATATGAAATTTACCAAATTCGATTCTCTAAGACATTAGACTTCTTTTACTTAGATTATATTCAGGAGTATTGAATATCCTAGAGTTATATCACTATCTTCAATGAAAGATCAAGAACATAGGTATTCTACATAGTACTCATATTAATATACGACGTTCTTTTGCTTTTTCCAAACTTTCTAATATTCTTTTAAATTGTAAGGATGATAACTACAATTCTATAAACTTGCAGGAACTTTGTGGAATCATGATTTAAAGAAAAGTCTACAGAACATAAGATTTCATGTTCAATTGTTAGGTTCAAATCACATATATTTGAGAGGTGAAGTTGTCTCTTGGTGAAGAAAAAAATGGTCAAAGGTAAAGAATAATGATTTTAGATTTGCCTTATTTAGTTTGAAAGAGTATCGACAAGACTTGTTTTTTATCCTAAATTTCTAACAACTATTGTGTTCCTCTCATGTTAAGTTGTTCACTCATGGGTGTAAATTTATTAATGTGTTCTATTATGTTAGAATTAGGTGTGTAGATCTATTAAAGTATTTTGTTGTTCGTTTATGAAGATGTTATTGGTATTTCATGTTCGTCAAGAGCATGGGTGTAGATTGATCATCAAGGTACTCTGTTAACGAGAATGTCCTATTGTTGAGGCTCTTTAAGCATATATATTTCTATTTACTACTAAGAAGCAGACACCCAAAAATAATCTTCTAGCCTCTCCAATGTATTTGTAAATATCCATCTACAAGTCTAGTAAAAAAGTAATGTGTAGAATTAGAAGTGAAATTGGAAAATGAGGAGAACTTATCCAGAAAAGACCCCGCATGGGGATGGACAGACGGAGGATGATATCTATGCATCCAAAATTTGAAGAACTGCCATTGAGATGGACTGGACTCCTCTAGTCTTGTTTAAAATATTTTGTAACACAGTAGTCTATCGCATGGTTTTCAACTATTTCATGTCATTCTAGTGTTGTATGTTTAGTACACATTGTTACGTATTAATCATTAGTAAACGACTACCTACAAAATTTTTAATATTTCATCTTTATATAATAGTATAGATATATCAAAATAAATATTTTATTTTATTTTGAAATTCTTCGAGGTGATTTTTAAGATCTAAAAATATTCAAAATACTACCCTGCTACTCTAAACAATCAAAATAAAGATATGTTTACACAAAATCCGAACCACAAGATCAAAATCAAATCAACCGTAATCAGTAGAACTCTCTAGTTCTCTCACTAAGCAGCGATTTCTTTTGAAATTCCTACAATGTATATGTATGTATTATATGAGTAAAATTCTATAAAGACCATGTTTTTCTTGGAGACCACGGAGACCACTTATTTTTTGCAACTAAAATCTTGCATAAACATTATAAAATGTAATATTTTACTAATTATGTTCTACAAAGATCATTATTTTATTCAAAATATTGAATATCATACATGTACTTGCATGTAGAACATTACAAAATGTTTTATCCTACGAAACATGTTTAGTTTGCAAAAAAAATTGTTTAGATTACAGAATATACACATTATACTTATTAAACTTAAATGATATTCAATAATTTTAATAAATTAGTGATATTCATAAACATACTTCAGAAAATAATATATTTTATAGGGTTTTGATTGCAGAACATAGGTGCTCTCCGTGGTCTACAACAAAAATGTGGTGACTCATATATATATATATGCATTTTTTCAAATAGAAATAATCCTTAAAATGAAAACTAGAAAATAACTTTTAAAATTTGTATTAAGCTTTCTTTATTTTTAACACTAACATTTTACTACTTCACACAATAACTTTCCTAATTTTAAAATTTAGCCCTCCACGTTAGTAGGGACCCACCACTACTAGAAATAGTGCCTACGACATCACCCTTTTAACATCGGTTAGAAATTTTACCGATGTTAAAAGCAGTTTTAACATCGGTCGCTTCAAAACCGATGTTAAAGGTATTGTCAGACATCGGTATCTTAACTAACCGATGTTTATAATCGTTTAAAAAAAAAAGGTCCGCTTGTTTCTTTCCCCCATTAATACACCAAAAAATTCCCCGCTTAACCAAAAATTTTATTCTCATTTTTTCCGGACCTCCCCTCTCTCTCTCATTCTCTTTTCTCTTTTCTCTCTTCTCTCTCACTGTCTCATCTCTCTTCTCTCAGTCTCTCTTCTCCCTCATCTCTCACTGCCTCTCTTCTCAATCACTCTCTCTAAACCTAATTATACCCCTATTTGTACTAACCTTTAATTAAACTGGATTAATTCCTAAATCGAGCTCGATTGGTGCTAAATAATCTTGAAAGAAGTTGGGTGTACTCAATTTATGTGAGAAAAGTAAGTTTATTTCGAATTTATTTTCAAATTTTATGTTTTTATTTTAATAAAGTTTTGTTTACAGGTCTTTGGAGCTTTGTTAGTGTTAAAAGAAATTGGGTTTGCTTGATTAGGTAAGATTAACTTCTAATCTACTCAATTAAAAGTTGGTGTATGTATTGTTAATCTTGAAAGAAGTTGGGTTTACAGATCTTTATAAGCTATACTGGTGGCCTTGTTATTGTTACTGCTAGACAGGTGTTGTATTGATATTAATTTTTTAGAATTTCATGTTGAATCGGAATTTTTGGAGGAAAGCCTATTCAAATTAGAATTTACTGTTGTCATTTCGTACTTGCATAAATGATTTTATTTGTGTAGCTTATAGCTGAAGATTACATTGATGTTCTAACATTAGTGGGGGGATGCTGTGTTTTTCGGTGGCTGTGCAGGGTCCCAAATATTATATTTTCTTAATGATTTGAACTGTTATTTTATCCATGTCTTCAGAGTGCAGCACGTGTGTTGGTTCCTGCTGAATTTGGGGATCATGGGATTAAAGGAATGATACTGGCTGCTAATTATGTTCCATATCTTGGGATCTTCTTAGGAATGCAGATTTCTGTTATTGATTTTGCTCGATCTGTAAGTTAGAGTTTAATTTATAGATTTATTTATGTAGAACGTTCACTGAAAGATAATATACACTTAAGATTAACTGCATTGCTTCATGCATCTTGTAGGTGTTGGGTCTATAAAAGTTAAACAGTTCGAAATTTGATGCTCAGACACTAAATCATGTTGTAATTTTTATGCCAGAGGTACATGGCCGTTCATGATAATACTTAACGGTTATGACATCGACAGATGCCTTTTACATTCCTGAGCTCTAAATGCATCACTACAAAGCTATATGTTATTAGTCGCGGTTAATTAGTGCCATAGGATATCTTGCATGTTCCAACTAATTAAATGTATAAGAATGTTACAACTAAAAAGTTGATTGATGCTGGTCTGGATTGCGGAGCATGCCCATATTAGTATGTATATAAGACTGGACAAGAGAAATAATGCTTGTCCAGGTATTGGATGGTTCTGACGATATGTTGGTTCGACATCTTATCAGGGAAGAAGTGCTAAAATGGCAGCGCAAGGGTTTGAACATTTTGTAGGAATCAACTTACTTTAAGGTAACCTTGCACGTGTTATATTCACAGAGTCTATTTACTCATCAAGAATCATGTATCTGGAAATTCCTACCATTCATTAGAGTTTACATTACCTATTTATGGCACCTGAGTGTGTGTATAAATGTCTAATAACATTTTAATGTGTTGTTTACAGGGGATGTATTATCAGGAAACCAGCCGGACAGACCAGTTCACTTGGGAGTACTGCAAGAATGGTTTGGCATCCACTGGGGGAACACTCGAGCTTTCGCTCTTTTGTTCACTCTAATATTCATTTCACTACCACTAGTTTTGTTCCGTCGAGTAGGTCAGTACAAATAATCAATGTAGACCTCTCTCGTACATACATTAGCTATGTTCCAGTTTAGTGATCCCTGTATCCGTGTTCTTTGTTTTTTGTTTTAAAGAATCATTAAGGTTTAGTTCAGCAGTATCAGTTCTGTTAGCATTGGTGTTTGTGGGGATATGCTCAGGAATGGCAATCTCAGCACTCTTAGAAGGCAAAACAAATACACCAAAGCTCATACCTCAGTTGGACAATCGAGCCTCCTTCTTTAACCTCTTCGTTTCATCTCCAGTCACCGTCACTGCATTCACTTTTCACTTCAATGGTTAGTTACAACTAATAGAAACAAGTACTCTTAAATGACACTAATTTTCTGAGGAAATTACTTACGAAAATGTTTTTAATTTCAGTTCATATTATTAGAGGGGCGCTTAGGGAAGCATCTGATATGACCTCAGTTGTTCGAATTTCTCTAGTACTTTGTTCAGGAATCTACTTTACCATTGGGATCTTCGGATACCTGTTGTTTGGGGATTCCATTATGGCAGACATACTTGTAAATTTTGATCAGGGTTGCCAGAAGTTAAAGCTACCCTTGTGATATGTCCTCTTGTTGTTGTGATTTAATGGGTAAATGAGATTGATCGATTTAACTTAAGAGGTAGCAACAAGGTGCTAGTGTGTCATGGAGGCAACAGAGGCAAAACCCTTCATGAATTCTCAGATTATGATTTTGTTATTACTACATATTCTATTGTTGAAGCTGAGTACAGGAAAAATGTTATGCCAGCTAAATATAAATGCATTTGGTGTGGAAAGTTATTATTTTATGAACATAAGATATCTATTCACCTGAAATATTTTGGCGGTCCAAATGCTGTTAGAACTAATAAGCAGTCGAAACAGAAGAAGGGTAAGAAATGGGATCGTATTATACTGGAAGAGGTGAGTAGGTGGTTACTGTTAGAAATTATTTCATGCTTGGCTGGTCTGATTTCTTATCTCATGTGTGTGGATATGTACATATTTAATTCATCTTTCTCACGGTTACTCTTTTTTGCATCTCTTTGAATCCAGATGATGTAGAATAAATTAGGAGCTGCTCTAATCATTTTTTTTGTCCAAATTTAAGCTTATAAGTGTATTTTTTCTGGTCAAGAGTGTCACCAAATTTCTTACTTATAGCTGCTACAGCAGGAAGCATCATTGGAATGACTTTTGTTCGGATGGGGTTTTTCACAACAAATTGTATGTTTGATAAATTCCTGAATCGGCTACTGGTGATACCCCTTTCTACTCTAGCAGGACTATCAGAAGTGTTATTGATTATTTGTTAGGAGCCAAATTCCAAATTACCGGATTTTTTAGTGTTCATAATAAGGTAAGTTTCATATATTGCTTCGCTACACTATTATTTATATATTTTTGTAATTGATATGAAAGGCTCTACAAACATATTCTGATGTGACACGACCCTAGCTAATTTGGTAAAGTTGTTTTAGATAGATTCTCTTCTTCTCACTCTAGCAGCGACAACCAAGCCTTAATCAGTGGTTTTTTTCTTATCTTGACAGCTCTTTGAATTACCCTATTTCGAATTATTGATTTAGTTGAGCTGAGAGCAATGGTTCCTAATCAAGGTCTAGGACACCCTACTTTAGTCATTATCCGAGCTGTTGAGCAAATTATGAGAGAGAATTTATTCAACTGTAAAAGTTTTAAAGCAATAGCGGCTAGAGATAACTTTTTAATTTCAGCTTTGTGCTAAATATTCGGTTGTATTGCTTTTAGACTGATTATTAACTCATATTGTTGTGCGACTAGGGAACACAAAGGTAAGATCTATGAAGTCATTGACGAAGCTAGAGCTTTTGTGGAAGTTTTATGTGATGCTACCAACTTTGCTTCAGCTGATACTATTTATGGTTTCGCAGCATATCCATCTGGGGAGAATTGCTTGGGGAATGCGGCTTTAGTGAGTTAGATAGGTTAGGAATGTAATTGTAAGTAGATAGTTTTTGATGTTGATGTAGATGTAGATATAGAAATATGTTGGTTGAATGCTGATATATAAGTTTTTTGGTATATATTTGTTCTCTTTTAAGATTATTTTTTATTGATATAGCTTTTAATTATTAAATGGGTTATTCTAATTGAGAGCTTTGTTTCTGTATTCAATGGGTTATCCTCATTGAGAAACTTTGGAGGTAATTCTCCAATTTAAAGTTGTATGCTTGGAATCACTTACCTTGTAGTCTGGTGGATCAATTATCATGTAATGCGATGGATTATCGTCCTTGGTGGATAAGAGGGTAAGCCAAGGCTATACCTAAACCTAAATTCAAGTGAGACATGTAATAATCGGAAATACCTAAAATCCCAAAAACATATGTAGGCCTTGGTTCATTGTGACTAGGCCTTATCGTTCGGCATTTTCAGACCGAGTTGGAGTCATAGTTAGATTTGGAGTTGATTCGGGAGTTTTTGTATTAAACTTGGATTAAATAAAATTAAATTAAAAATATGATATTTTTATAACCATACAAATTAATGAGCATGTTCAATTTTTAATTAAATTAATTTAATATCTAAATAATTAAAACAATAAAATTAGTTGTTGACCTCTAATTGAAGATGAAACAAAATTGAGTAATGAATTCATTGCTAAACTCTATTTCAATACGTCATTTTTACGTTAAGATTTTAGCGACACCAATGATTTAACCAATGTAAAAGTTTTACTTAATTCATTTCAGTTAATACTTTTTTAAGTTGGTAGTTCTACTCAAAATTTTGTTGTAATACAACCTCTATTTTTTTATATAACGCTTTAATTTTTGCACATATTTCAATCCGCTTATTTAGAAATATAATTTTTTAAATTGTTTTTGTGAATTAAAATACTTATCTATTTTTATTCACAGAAAGAAAATTGTGCAAATAAACTTTATCTGCCTAGTTAAAGAACATTGAAATGTGTGTAAAAGTTAAAGCGTCATATAAAAAGGGCGTAATGATTTAGCTCAATGCTAGTTATCATGTGAAAATTCCTTAGTATAAAAAACTAATAAGTTTACATAAGTTCATAAAGAGTTTTTTACAGTTAAGCATCGTGCGTGCATAAGTTCGTCACTATGTGAGTTATCATCGAGAAGCACTTGAATGTATAATTTTACTTTATTGTATTTGACTGGTTAACTACATATCACAACCGGCGTTTCTTGAACACTTTACATCCTCCGCTCTTCTATTTTTTAAGTATGCAATACAACATTTTACATTCATTCAATCAATTATACAAACATGAGCAAGTTAGCTAGGCTACAGCTAATTTGTAATCCGCATCCTTCAGAGTTTCTGGATTGATTGTTTTCTCTATTGTATCAAGTTACACATGGACGGATTTAAGGTGGGCATGGGTGGCCATAGTCCCCTCAAAACCTCTTCATGAGCTTACAATGTTCCAAATTATGTATAAAAATTGATTAGATAGTGTATTTCGTCCTCCCATAAATTGATGATCCCCATATAAATTCACAAATCTTGGAGCATCTCCAACAATGGATTGCCAAAATAGTTGTTAACCTTGTCAAATCATCATGGATATTAATATTTTATTTTCACTATATTTCATATTAACTTGGCAACATTGTACTCCAATAGTTAGTAATATTTGTAGTCCCTAAATTAAATTATAAATAACTCAAAAACTAAAAAAAGTATTATTAATATACACATTTTATGCTTATATATATAGGATCTTACTCCACTGAGAACCTGTTTTATTGTGAGATATGAGATTCAATCATAACGACTGATTCTTATACATTATTTAATACTTTACCACACATTAATTTTTTAATATTTAAATATTTTATCACCCTATTCTTTCTAATTCCACCACCTGCCGCCTCCAACCACCGCCGACCTCCATTTCAGGCGACCAACATTTCCGGCGACCACCAATAATCATCACCGTCAAATATAATATCACTTACCACCAGAGAATGAAAAATCACCACAATAAGAAATCACCACCATAATAGCTGAAATCACTCTATCTGACCACCGGTAAACAGAAAATCACCGTCGCAGAAAAAAATCACCACAATTGATCACTTCCTCTACCCACCAGATCCGGCCACTAACTCCATCATTAACTCCAATCACCAATATCATTACCAAAACCACCAAATTTAATTAAAGAACACCACATTTAAAAACAAAATCATCACAATATCACTACACCGAGCATATATACAAACCACCAATTACATAAGAATCGCCAAATACAAGCCAAAATCACCACAATTAAATTAAAAAGACTAATACACAACAAAGAAAATGCAATTTTGTAAATATAAATCGGAAGCTATGTATATCTTTGTAGTCGTTAATTTTCAAGTGAAAGACGTCGGCGGCGATGAGGATGGTGCTGGAGGTAGGGGATGAAGATGGGGAGAGATAGAGGGAAGGGGGAAGGAGAGAGAGAGAGAGAGAGAGAGAGAGAGAGAGAGATGAAAGTCCGAAAATGAGTGATGGAGCGGCGACGGCATCGGGTGGTGGAGGTGGAGAGAGAGAGCACAGGTTGGGGTTGTGTTGATGAGAGGGACTGATGAGAGGGACTGATAAAGAAATTTTTGGGTTGGAACAATAATTGTGTGGTGGGGATTAAAAGAAATTTATAAAAAATTTAAAATAGAGGGCTGAGATAGTTCTCATATCTCACGGTTCTCATTTGAGCAACTCCCTATATATATATATATAATTGGAACAATGTAAGCTCGTGGGGAGGTTTTGAGGGGACCATGGCCACCCCATTCCCCCCTAAAATCCGTCCCTGTGTAGTTTGATACAATAGAGACAATGATCAATTCGGGAACTGTAAAGGATGCTGAGTACAGGCTAGCTGAGCTAACTTGCCCATGTTTATATAATTGAATGGATGTAAAAAAATGTTTATATTGGATACTTAAAATGCTGAAGAACTGAGGATGTAGAATGTTAAAAATAGTAAAATCACACTCAAGTAAAATTTGAACTCAGGTAATTATATACATTGGAGGGCTTTTTGATGGATAACTCACCCAAATGCATGTAAACTTTTTATATTTTTACGGTTAAGAGTAAACGCAATTGAGCTAAAGTATACTGTACCCATCAATCAAAATTTTCAAAACGACCAACTTCAAAAAAATCGTCAAATATTAATAAAGTATTTAGTATTTACTGATCAGAAGTCCATGTCAGCTACATTCTCCACATCATCCACTCACCATTCTCCTGGATCACTCCTCCGTCCTCTTGTCTTGCCTTTGGACCGATTAGGACCACCTTCATTTCTGGTATCCTTATAATTTTTGTTTTATCCTTGTTGTTGGAAAATTTCTGTCTTGGTGCTTATCATAAACTTTGTTCAACCTATTGAGACATGAATGAAATGTTAATAGAGATGTGCTTGTTTTTGTTCAACACTTGTGGTCTTGTTCGCATTTCTTAGATTTTGTCTATTAATCATCATGGTAAAAGAGCTACTAATGCAGCATATTTCCTAAGTTTCTTTTGAGTTTTTTTAGTGCACTTTTTGCTTCTTTTTCATTCCTTGAAAGTATGAAGATGGAGAGAGAGAGATAGAGAGAGAGAGGACGGGGAAGGAGAGAGATATAAAAGCCCAGCGATGAGTGATGGAGCGGCAGCGGCATCAGGTGGTAGTGGTGGAGGTGGAGGGAGAGTGCACGGGTTGGGGTGATGTCGATGAGAGGGAGGGATAAAAAACTGTTGGATTGGACCAATAATTGTGTGGTAAGGATTAAAAAAAATTATAAAAAAATAAAATAAAGGGCTGAGATTAGATCTCATATCTCAATATAATTGGGGATCTCATTTGAGTAACTCCATATATATATATATATATATATTAGATAATTTGATGTGCCCCAGATATATTCACAAACCTTACACATTTTGAGGTTTTATACACATAAATTCACAGTATGGTTCTTGCAAATCCATAATGTCTCAAAAAAATTTGGCTTCAAAAGTCATGTTCTATATTTTGGCCTTCCAAAAAAAAATTCTGGTTCCATCCCTATAGCTATACTGGTGGAAGTTTCTGATTTATGTTGATACTTACGTTGTTGTTAAATATCAAAGGTGGTATTATTATAGATGATTGATGTTGACTTCAGTTTGGGTGTTCCAAAAAAATTCAGTTTCTGATTTATGCTGATACTTACGTTGTTGTTAAATATCAAAGGTGGTATTAGTATAGATGATTGATGTTGACTTCAGTGTGGGTGTTATGAGCATCAAAGTTCGTATTGATATCTAATTTGATATGACAACAAAGTAAGTATTGATTTCAAGAGTTCGGTTTGAGTAAACTTTATGATTTATTCCATGATCATTGTTTCATGTTATTGTGGTTTACGATATTTCCGTAAACACTGTTTTATGAGTTTTATTCTCGTCAAGATTCAAAGTATTGCTGAAGAATTTCGCTCAAAAATATCAAAATGGTTTTCAATATAATTAAGGAATTAAATCTGGGATTCCTCAACTAAAATTTTATGATTCAGCAACTATGATTCTAAATGTTCTGCTCTAACGCAGATGTCAGTTTTATATCAAAATGACCCTATATATGTTATAATTATCTTGCTGAGCATTTCTTTCGCTCATACTTGCCTGTTTTCAAATCTAACCTCCAGTGAGGATTAGCTTGCGCTGTTTAGCTGCGTAATTCGAGGAAGCAAAGAAGAAGCTTTTGGGAAGGTGGTTGGTCCAGGGTTTGCGGACTAGTGTAAGTTTTATTGTATAAAGTTATTTATATTATATTATATTATAGTTGTGTATTTTATTTGGGCCTAGTATACTTCATTTCGAAGTTAAACTAGCGGGTTAAGTTTGGAGATTGAGAATTATTGAAAAGAGTTTTAAAAGGAAGAGAAAAAAATTTATTTGTGGAATTTGGATATCTTGTTTCTAGAACTGTAACCTTAAAAGATCTTGGATTAGTTTATGGTCATAGATGATAAATATCTTCCGCTGCCATTTGTTTATTGATTAAACAGGTTAATTTGGATTGAGGTTTCATAGTGACGACCAAATCCTCTGACCCCGGATTTGGGGGCGTTACAGGTTGGTATCAGAGCTGAGGTTATAGTAAACTAGAAACGAGAGTGTGTAGGAGTGTGTATAGCTATGTGAGGACGTTTGAGCTCATATCGAGTTCCTGTTGAACTATCGGATATAGTATCAACGAGTAAGTTAAAATAGGCGTATTCGTTTGAGATGGTTGTGATGAGCTGGATGGAACTCCGGGAAGCTACAAACTTCTATTGTGGAACCTTTCGAGGATACTATGATTTGACGACGATGAAGATTATCGATATCCCTGGAATATGAAGAAGTGTCGAGAATCGGATGACGAGTCAACAGAAGAATTCAAACAGAAGATAAGCATTAAGACTTTGGCAATACCTTCTCTTTCTATCATTTCTTTTGGCCTCTCTCAAAAGAAGTAATTGTTAGAGGATATATTCCCTAACACTCATTTTCAATCATAATTGTGTTTTAAATGTGCCAGAGCCTGTCATGAAGCCTATTTTTTAGGTTTTGATAGCTCTGTCAAGTTATGATAATTAATTCCACTTTTCTTATTTGGTGGATAGTTTCTTGATGATGTGACACCATTTGCTCATTTGGTGCCATAATTTTGTTCTCTGGATTTCATTTCCTTCAGAAATATCAGCTTTGAAATCTTGTCAGCTTTATTCATTTGATTTTCAATTTCTTTCATATTCTTTTATTCTGAATGAGATGAACAACCCTAACTATAGGGGACACAAGGTATCCCTGTCTGTGTGATAGGAGTTGGATGGGACACCATCACTTGTGTGTGTTGTGAATACATGAAGGTTAACAACCTTTTGTAGTGTCTTAATTTGGACACGCAATACCAAGTTCATTTGATCATATTGATCTCTCAGTTATTCTTTTATTTCAATAATACTTTTTCTCAAATTCAGATTTTGGTTCCGTTATGGTATCAAATTCTTTTCTCTTTGAAATTCTATGTTTCATCATCTCAAATATTCGAAGGTATGCCAATCAAGTTAAGCTAAGTTGTCCTGGTCAAGTCAAAGCAGGGTTATGTGATAGGATTACCAAGAGCAACAGTGGACTGCGATGCGGTTAGAATATCAGTGGCGTATAACGAAGTCAATCTGTTTCTTTATTTCTCTCTCTATCTTTCTTTCTTTTCTTCTCTCTATCTTTCTCTCTATTCTTCTTTCTCGCGATCAGTAAAAGTGATTCTATTGAGGAATTGGTCAAAGGATGTGGATGGAACAATGTTGCAGGGTGAAGCTTCAGTGGTAACTGTGTGGTATAAAGAATTGCAGTGTTATTGGAAATTCTAAGAAAAGTTGCATATGCAAGATTGGGAAGTTGGTTAGGAAACCCTTAGTGCTCTCTTCTGCTGATTCCGAGGACGGAATCCTTATAAGGGGGTAGATTGTAATATCCCATATATTCAAATATTATTATTATTATTATTTGGAATTATTAATTTGACTTTTATGTGAATTTTGGTGAATTATCTGATAAGTGGAATTGATGTTTGGGTGTTTAGATGTGACATTATTTGAATATTTAAATTTTTATATGTACACAATAAAATATAGATAATTGTGATATTTTTCTGGTAATTTTTGGACTGTTAGATGATTTTATATTGATTTATGAATTATTAATTATTTTCTGAATAATTACCAAAATTATTTTATAAAGCCGGGAATCGTCCGACTTCAACTGTTTTTGCGTTTTTACAACCCGAAACTCTTCCGAAAACTCCTTCCTAACCTAATCTGGTAATTCCAGACATTTTCCGTGTTTTGACTTTTTCAATCGGGATTACGGTTTGACCCGTGCGCGGCCCGGCGCAAGATTTTCAATACGATAGTTATTTCGGTAATCAATAAAACCCGTATTCTCGAGATACGTGATATTTTTACGTTATTTTCGTATATAGTGTTTTATAAAAAGCCCGGTTTTTATAATTATCCAATTCTGGTATTGAATTGTATCATTTTTATAGTTACTTAGCGGCTAAACAACTAATTTAACGATCCAAAACGATCCAAAACGATCCAATATTCCATAAATATAAATAGTCTATTTCTTATTTCGTTTATTCTGTTTATTCATTTGCAACCAGTTAAAATACCGTAAATACAGAGAAAAACCCGAGAAACAGAAACGTTTCCAAGAATCAATCACACGAATGAAGGCGTTATCAAACTCTGATTCGGGCGTGCAGCATATCAAAACGAAGCTCTCGAAATCCTCTTTCTGAATCAATCATCAGTTTCTTCCCAGAAATTATGGTAATTTTCTTATTTATTTATTTATATTCGAATTATTTAGTAATTAAATTATGAAAATTTGTTCTTGATGTTGTTGATATGATTTGATGCTTCCATGTTGTAGAGCATGTTTTTCTGGTCGATTTGGTATATTATACTTCAAAAATAGAGTTCAATATCATATAGAAATTAAGGTTTGATTTTCTGAAAATTTCTTGAATATGTGTTCTTGGTGTTCTTGGAGAATTCTGAAAATCAAAGTTAATTTTGAAGGTGTTATTGAACAGCAAATCACAAGTATGAATATCCGTTGTGAAGCTCTCAATCTATTCTATCTGATTTGAGCATCAAAATCAATTGAGGTTTGGTAATTTTCAAATTCGTAATTTTTGGGTTTATACCCGAATTTGGGGTTTTTATTTCTGCTAAACCTTGGTTGGATTAAATGATTTCAGTATATTACTCGTGACCTGAGCTTTGTTTTGAGATATATTTCATTAAATTTGGTGTTGGTTTGTGTAAAATCGGTGTTTGGCCGGAAAATCGGGCTTCAACGGCGGCGAGTTTTCCGTTGGCTTTTCCAGTTGATTCGTCAATGGTTTGAATGATTAGTTGTAGCAGATGAATTCCTGCAGGGTTGTAGAAGATTTTCCCGTGTTTTTGACTGGGTTTGGTTCACTATTAGGCTTGCCGGAAAGCTTGGTGGCCACCGTTAATGGCGGCCGGCCCCCGGAGCAGAACTGGGGAAGACGATGGCAAACTTCAGTTTAGCCATCGTTCTTTCGTCCTTTTTACAAACCAGCCCCTGGCTTTTTCAGAAGATTTAAAAATTGGATTTCTGTTTTTATTATTTACAAAAATTGTATTATCTTTTTATAATTACTTTCAGAAAATGTTTGTATTTATTTTAAATTCCAAAAATCAATATTTTTAATTCTGAAAATCATTTTTTTTATTTAAAAATAAATCTTAATTATTTAGTTAATTAATTTTAGTTGATAATTAATTATTTAATTAGTCAATTAATTTAAATATTAATTGATTAATTAATTTAATTAGTTATTAATTAATTTTAATTGATTATTTAATTAGATTTATTTATTTAAAATTGATTTAAAAATTCTGAAAAATAGTTCGAGCTTTAAAATATTATTTTGAATTATTTTCAGGCTCAATAATTCTTATAAAATTATTTTCGGGTGTTCGAGCCCTATTATTTAATTATTAAATGATTCGGAGATTGTTTTTATTCCGAAAAATGTTCAAAAATTGATAATAAATCAACCGTTCGTCCGTTTAATACAAAACGAACGCGTATAGACTCAGAAAAATATTCTGCTTTCAATAAAAATACTTTCGAGACCCAAATCCTTTTGTTTTGAAAGGTCGCTTGTTTTACGAATCATTCTGAGTCGATTATTGATCGAAAAATCATATTTTTGATCCGATTTCTGTTTTAAACGTACTGAGTCGACCCTTTTGATGAACCGAGTCTTATATGATATGAATTATGTGATCTATGAATTATGTGCTTATGTGCTATGTGAATTATGTGCATATGTGGATCAAGAGTCCTGTGATTGTCTGTTATAATTATGTGTGGGCTATCGTATGGGTAGATGATAGGATTTTGACGCGTAGTTCATCGAGTGATTATCATTTAGGCGATTAAAGTGTATCTTTTAATTATAGATGTGGATCGTTCGAGTTGATCAGGACAAGACGTTGGATAAAGAATGAGATGGAATGGCATTGGATATCTGGCTTCTAGCAATCGCAGGAGCAACATATTGATGGAGTGTTAAAAAGAAAGATGGTGATGTTTTGAGACAGAATGTCAGAATAGATGCGTCTTTACGAGTGTGACTAACCACTAAAACCCAAAGGCAAGTATCTCTATCATCACTTATTATTCAAGTGATATTTATTTTAAATCTTTTGATGCAAGTATTGCTTTCCCTTTTCTCAGTTTAGAATCGATAAATGTTTTACATATCGTTGAATTAAATAATTCTGTTTATGAAAGTATTCTTCCGCTATTCTATGTTGAGAGTAGCTAAGTGATTTTACTTATCCAATTATCGGATTTACAAATGTTTTGGATTTTGAGAAAAGTGATTTGGTTGCGAGTATTCCTGCCCAAGTGAATGGGAGAATAAAATTATTTAGGATGTCGAAGGATTCGGCTCCTTTTTCAATAAAAAGGTTTTAAGATTGGAATGGTTACTGGTTATTGGTTACAGCGTAGGTGATCGAGATATTGGTCCAGCTGTAATATCATTCAAGGCTAGTTATGCCTTTTATGGCGCCCTATAGGTACCGTATGTCTTCGGGATACGGGTAGTACCTATATTTACGGTATGGCTGCGGGATACCGGTGCTGTTTCGTGACTGATCATCAGGAACAACATAGTGCATAATTGGTTCCAATCTAAATAGATATCTAAAATTCTTTATTGTTTTGATAATCATAGCATAAATGATTTATCAACTGTTTCTGTTTTGGAATAATGGTGAAATGCAGTTTTGATTTAGATTTTGATTTATGCTGATACTTACGTTGTTGTTAAATATCAAAGGTGGTATTAGTATAGATGATTGATGTTGACTTCAGTATGGGTGTTGTGAGCATCAAAGTTTGTATTGATATCTAATTTGATATGACAATAAAGTAAGTATTAATTTCAAGAGTTCGGTTGAGTAAAGTTTATGATTCATTCCATGATCATTGTTTCATGTTATTGTGGTTTACAATATTTCTGTAAACACTGTTTTACGAGTTTTATTCTCGTCAAGATTCAAAGTATTGATGAAGCATTTCGCTCAAAAATATCAAAATGGTTTTCAATATAATTAAGGAATTAAATCTAGGATTCCTCAACTAAAATTTTATGATTCAGCAACTATGATTCTAAATGTTCTGCTCTAATGCAGATGTCGGTTTTATATCAAAATGACCCTATATATGTTATAATGATCTTGCTGAGCATTTCTTTCGCTCATACTTGCCTGTTTTCAAATCTAACCTCCAGTGAGGATTAGCTTGCGTTGTTTAGCTGCGTAATTCGAGGAAGCAAAGAAGAAGCTCTTGGGAAGGTGGTTGGTCCAGGGTTTGCGGACTAGTGTAAGTTTTATTGTATAAAGTTATTTATATTATATTATATTATAGTTGTGTATTTTATTTGGGCCTAGTATACTTCATTTCGAAGTTATACTAGAGGGTTAAGTTTGGAGATTGAGAATTATTGAAAAGAGTTTTAAAAGGAAGTGAAAAAAATTTATTTGTGGAATTTGGATATCTTGTTTCTAGAACTGTAACCTTAAAAGATCTTGGATTAGTTTGGGGTCATAGATGATAAATATCTTCCGCTGCCATTTGTTTATTGATTAAACAGGTTAATTTGGATTGAGGTTTCATAGTGACGACCAAATCCTCTGACCCCGGATTTGGGGGCGTTACAAGCTATGTGAGGAAAGAGACATTTTTTGACAAGTTTGTTGAACGGGTGGATGCTGAATTGAATGCTCAATCTGATGATTCTTTTGTAGTTATTATAGCAAGTGCTAAAGTTAATAAGTACGAAGGTACATTCTGGGAACTCTATCAAACCTTAATCTTAAAATTATAATTCATAGTTGTACCTGAGAATGAACTTCTAATTTCATTTTGTACTTTGATATTTAGGTGAACTTTATCTCACGAACTACCCGGCAACGAGATTCTATATTAACATCAACAACTATAGTGTAAAGGATTTGCAGAAAAAGTAATTACAATTGTAGTATAATAATATTTGCTTATACATTAGGATTGCTTCATTTATACCATATTATGAATATGTTAATTTAGTACTTCTAATATTAGTTCTGATATTAAAAACAGAATGATGGATCCTACTTTCCGAAGAACTCCAGATGATGTTGATGAAAATGACATTGTTCTCTTAAAGAATGTAGAACAGATTTGTAAGCTTGACGAAAATTTCAAAGGGGTAATTTGTTTAAATATATTATTTCATGAAGCATTACTGAAATATTGTTATTAGAAGCGCACTATCAAATTTCCATCCTATAACAAATTATGTTTTGTAGTGTATTGTCAATTGCCACCTTACCTTAAAAAAGGTAGAATATGAATCAAACTGGTTTGTTTACGTATGTTGGAAATGTGATCTTGATTTGGTCTTGGAAGATAAAAGATATACATGTCCTAATGTTGCATGCATGAGATATTACCCATACCCTGAGAAAAGGTATCTGCTGAGTATACTCTGAAGCAATTGACTTTTCATTTTATTTGAAACTTAAAATTTACTGAACTAATCGTGAACATTTAATATTAAATCAGGTTTAGAATTTGTGGGTTATTCTCCGATTCAACTGGAGTACTTCCTGTTGTACTCAAAGATGCTGAGTTGAAGAAGTTGACCGGCAAAACTGTCTTCAAAGTAATGTTGGATGAAGCAGAAGTACGTTCAATTTCCAGCTATTTGTTATTTGCATGAGCATTTCTTATTTTTAACATTGGAATCCACTGTGTTTATTATTTGGGAGTTCCACAATTTTTATAATTTTTTTAATTAAATGACGAACATGTTTTGCTTTACCTTTTAAGGATGATTGTTCTATATCAAAGTTACCTCCATGTATAAAACTGCTTGAGGGAAAAGACTACACTGTCACGTTATGTATTAAGGAAGAAAATCTGAAAGGTGCTAGCAAACTGTATGAGGCATGTTCTATTTTTGAAGGTTTTGAAATGGTTGATTAGAACAATAATAATGTTGATCCAAAGGCTTATACTGAAGAGAATGTGAATTCAAGTGTAAGAAACTTTACAGAATATGACCATATATTGTGCCCAACTAATGTTAAATTGCAGGAATCTTTATTTAAAATAACATAGATTGTTTTTCAGGAAATGGATTGTTTTGTGGTGGAACATGTTCCTAAGAATCAGAAGAAAAATGTACATGAACCGGGAAAGAAATCTAAAGCGCGCAAGAAGCCTCATACATTATCTCTTATTGATGATGAAAATGTTCCTTTGACAAAGTATAGGAGCATTAAGCTGGAGAAGGTATATACTATGGTACAAAAATTCTTTTTCATAAATGAAGACAAATTTTTTTGTATTCTGAATTAGGCTCATGTGTTTAATTTTGCAGTGATGATGTTGTTGCGTTTTGGTGAAATCGATGTTATGGAGATATATTTTTATATTTTTGTTAAAATCATTCTCGATGAAGGACGCTTTTGAAATATTGAAGGCCATATTTTGTAATATGTAATATGTTTATTTTCGGTACTATGAGAAATTTTTATTTTGCTATTTTGCTATCTCCGAAAACTTTGATTTAATCATCGTGTCGAAATTGTTGTGTTTTTTAAATCTTTATTGCAGTTTCATAGTTAATTCATAGAAAGTAAAGTTTATTATATTTATGATCGTTGAAATCGCTTTATTAAAATATTTCCTGTAATTCTATAGAGTATATCGTACTTTACAGGTTTTAGTTTTTTAATAAAAATGTTAAATGGAATCAAGTGTATTATAAAAAGACACTGCATGAACATTAACTTTTTCCAACAACCAGTTGTTCAATTCTTAAATATGAAATACTTATGTTCCATTCTACTATAAATGTCAAAGTAGTACTAGCCTATCCATACTCATTAGCTGTAATACATATTTTGCGCCAACAATGTCTACTATATTTCATGATTTGAGAATTGTTTCTCCTGGAAGTTACAAATGGAAAATTAAAGTCCGAGTTATAAGATTTTGGCGTGGAGTATCTTTGAAAGGAGAAATTTTTAAAGGCTTCAACTTGCTGTTACTTGATGATAAGGTTTGTTATTTATCGAGCATGTAGTCATCTATCAATTACATGTAATGGATATTGTGAATCATACGTAATCAACTTTTGTTATGCAGAATTATAGGATGCATGCTTTTGTTCTCGGAAGTATTTCTGATGAAAAACTGGAAGAAATTGTCATAGGAAGAATTTATATCATATCTAACTTCACTGTCAAAGAATATAGACCTGCTGATAAGTTTAGATGCATCCGTGCGGATAAACAAATCATTTTTACTGCTTATACCAAAATTGAAGAAATTGCTGAGAATCAGACTTTAATATAGGAGAACGTATTTGATTCTTTGATCTTGGCGATTTAGGACAGGTGGCAAAGCAAAATGTTTATCTTACAGGTACAATCTATTACACAAATTCTATTGCAGCCTATTTTCCATGTATGACGATTCAACTGATTTTATTGTAAATTGTATTCATCAGACATTGTTGGATTGGTTAAAAATGATCTCCCTTTGAAACACCTTATTAACTGCAATGGAGAAGCCCAGGTTCAACAAAAGTTTCGATTAACCGATGGAAGGTTGAAAACATGTTGATTAATAAACTTTCAAATGAAAACTGAAATTAGGTAATAAATGGTATTGTATGAACACTAAAAAATGGTTGATAAATATTTGATTTATTATGTAGATCCACTATTGATGTTATATTTTGGGACAAGTTTGCTGAGGAGTTAGATGAGAACTTACAGGATGATCTTACAGGATGATCTAGAGGAACCTATAATCATGATAATTGCTAGCGCAAAGATATATCTTTATGAAGGTACATGTGAACATAGCATATATTTTAATCCTTGACTTTTGATTAACAAACATTCGATCTATTTTAGAAAAAGTCCAGGTTGGACATGTATGGTCTACAAAGTTTTTCCTCAATTATCATCACCACAGTGTTGCTCAACTTCGTCAAAGGTACTTCAATAGTACTTGCATTAGTTTCATCTTAATTTTTTATGTTCAAAACATATGATTAATAGAAATGATCATCAGGTACAATAGTGGTGATTTTTCTGAAGAAGATTTTTCAAGTGTTAAGGTAGAGAAAGTCCGACAATTTAACTTGGAAGAAATATTGAATCTTGGTCCTGAATTTACAAAGGCAAGATTCATACTATAGAAAGTTGCAGAATTATGTTGATATATGATGCTCAGTAACTGATGTGTTATAAAATATGACAACATTTGTAGAAAGAGGTTATCTGTAATGTCAAAATCTGGAAAGTAGCAACAGGAATGGGATGGTTCTTTCGTACGTGTACATCATACTACCGTGAAAATGAAAATGTGGATGAGTTGTTCAAATGTGTTATGTGTAACTCTGACATTCCACATCCCCTGAAAAAGTAACTTCAATAATTATTAATTTTAATTATATTTTAAACATTTTATTTGCACCCTAGACTCTTTCTAATTGAAGTTGTTAATGCAGATTCAGGATATATGCGGAGACATTGGATTCCACTGGTGAAATTGGCATAATACTGGAAGATCGGGAAGTTCGTTCATTGATAGGAAAAACTGTTTATGACTTTATTGATGAGGTGTCATTCTAATTTAAAAGTAGACCTTTTATTCCTTTAAATTTAATCATGTATTAAATCCGATTGAATGCCAAATACTTGATAATATAGGAATGTAATGAGAAGATATTTCCGGAGATGTTAAAACAAATTGCAGTCAAGGAATATAGTGTGAAGCTATTGATTAAACAGGCTAACATTGAAAAATCATGCAAGTCTTACCTAGCTACAGATATTTATGAAATGACCCTATTATGTGAATCTGAAGAGATCAATCTTAGTTGTGAAATTGACAAATATCAAGACTCTCCACTTGAGGTAATTTTTAACATGTATCTGTTTGATTTAATTTTATTTCTTATTGTTACAAAGATTATAATTATCCTTATTGTAGCCATCTACATGAAAGTATCATTTGGATAGTTTGTCGCAACTCAAGTTCAAGACCCCCGAAACGTCAACAAAGAGCAAAAGGACTTCGGAAAAAATTTCAAAGACTAAGAAGTATATTAATTAATTTTCTTTTTTTATGCTATGTATTTGGGATGGTGAATGAACATCCAGAGTTCAAATTATTATTACCTTAAATTGTAGAATCTTCTACGTAGGTGTGTTCTACATTGGACTGCTAATTTATATGCTTCATGTTGGACTTATGTTATTAATGTATTTTGATATATTTTTTATATAAAAAAATATGAATGAACTAGGTAATTCAATGATGTTGAAAAGTGTGATAGTCCAATATATTGGAAAAAAAATTGTTGCGATGGAAGAATATTAAGCTATGGAAAATATAATATCAGCCCAGAAATTGAATTTTTTGAACAGTTGAACTTTGCAGTGTAGTTTTCACAATTCGTCAATGAGAGAGTTATGTTTTCTTCAATTTCTTGGCATGACCTAATGCTAAATGATATTTGTAATTCTTCAAATGTTATAGGTTGTAAAAATTTAAAAACTCACATTGTTACACATATAAGTAGAATATTAAATAAGAATTTTCTGTTCTCTGGATGACGAAAATGTATTGTTTAGAATGTTACACCATTTCCAATTATAATTGACCCTTTCTACAATACATGATTAAAATAATTATAAATCTTGAAGAATTTTTAAAATAATTATAAATTATTTATTAGTTTAACTGTCATCTAGAGTTTGGCGCAATTTAAAGTTGTAACTCCATCAACAGATCTAAAGTACCAAATTAATGTAAAATTACAATTGCTTTTCTACTTCCTCGAAGGAAATAATAAAGTAATAATTTTTTGTATCAATTTTACAATATTTCTATATTATATTATAGTATGTTATGAACACATATTGATAAGACGTTGACTTGCGAGATAAATTATGGCTTCTTACAATATTTTTTTGGACAGTCATAATCTTTAGAAAAAATGGTAGAAGTAAAATTTTGTCTTTAAATAAAGACAGTACTTACTACAAATTAAAGTTGAAAATTTATAACTTTAGGGACGAGAAAATCTCTAATTATGAGAATAGTTGCAACGACGAAAAAGTGATTAGCATCGTTTACTGGAAAAAATAAATAAATAAAGTGTAAAGTATCAGTATTTATTTAGAACTGTTTTCTCTAAATAATGTTGTTAAAATAATCACATTAATATATAATTTCCAATAAAGGATAATCAGATTAACCTTGTAATAATTAGGAGTCTAGGTATACCGGATATATGAAGAATTGGCCAAATTCTATCCCAGTATTGAATTTTTGTGACACCGCTAATAAATATTAAATTATTAAAAAAATTATACCGGATATAGCTCGAAGTCTTGACATTGAGCGTATTGTATATATATGTATATAGTATTGTCGATAGTAATGTTGCTTTACTTATATTTTCTCAGTCATTCTAATTAGGGAAAATGAAGTGGTAGAAAATATGTAGTATATTGTGGGTAAAATATTTATAATAAAGCAAACCATTTTTTAAGTAATTTTGTTGAAAAAGAAAAGATAATAAACTTCCAAAGAGTTTGAATACATAAAAAATTTAAAAAAAAATATAAAGTTAAATTTAGTGCAATAATTTGAACTGCACCAGTAGTTGTCGAAATATGCATCAACTAATTAGTTCCGGAAAACTGTAATATCATTATACAAGTAAAGAACTTAAAGAAATTTCAAATATCTGCAGTAGTTAAGCATATAAAATACATAGTAGTAGGTAAGACCTGCGGCAAAACTATGATTACTTTATGGAAAAAGCTATGTCATTCTCATATTAAGAACTACATCACACACGTTAGCCTCAGAAGAGAAGCAAACGTCAAGTTGATTGTTGAATAAAGTTGGAAGAAGAATACTTTTAACAAATCTTCAAAATATCATTTCTTCTTACCAGCAATAACATTACTATTTACCAGCCGTTTTATGATAGACAGTTATACATCAACTCAAAACTTGACAGTAGAAGTTAACTTTGACATTAAATAATGTAAAGTGGTTGATGCATGTATGGTTCTTCAGTTGACTTCATTTATTGTACAATATTAATTTTAATATGCCTATATAAGCTCAACTTTCAATACTTCTAACTGATTGTTATTTGTAAAAGTAAACTACTTAATTGTACAAAATGGCAACCCATGTTATAGGGGATCTAAGGCCAAAGCGAACATCCAATTGGAGAATCAGAGTACGAGTTTCAAGTAAGTGGTGTGATAGAAATTTTTCCACCGGACATCGCAATGCATTAAACCTGATCCTGGTGGATGAAGAAGTAAGTTCAATTATTTAAAAAAATTATAAATCTTTACTTTGATAATTTTCCATATTGTTCATTTTAATGCATCTACATTCGTTTTTTTTAGCAGCATAATCGAATTCGTGCATTCGTTGGTGAGACAGTGTTGCATTATTTTGATAAAAAATTCATTGAAGGTCATGCGTATGAGATTAGAAATTTTGTTGTCAAATATTATGAACCAACAGAGGCAGCAAGATGTTTCAAGGATGACAAGTTTATACTACTGTCTAACTTAACAAAAGCTACAGCGTTGCACAATGTACATGCAAATATTCCAACTAATGTCTGGTAATTTACGGAACTCGCGGCGATTAGTGAATTCCAGGAAAATGTTCTTCATTGCATTGGTATAACTATTACACGTATCTCTTTAAATAATTTTTTAAGATTAAAAATTTAATTTAGTTAATTAAGAATGTTACGTAAATAATTTGTAGATGTTGTTGGAATTGTTTACTCGGTTGAACCCGTAGAGAAAATAGCAATTCCAGGAAAAACTAATGTTTCGCGAATAAACTTCTGTATAACTGATTCAATGTAAGCATAATTTGCTCTACTATTTCTCATTTATCCTCCTAACATTGACACATATGCTTATATTTCATTATAGAACTGGATTATGCTTCTTGGCAGCACAAAAGTAAATGTTACATTCAAGGGTAAATTGGCTCCATTACTTGATGTTGCACTAATTGAAGCAATAGAACAACCCGTTGTACTTGCAATGACTAGCTGCAAAATTATGTTTGCCAAACAATTGAACGAAATATTTATGTGCAACACTCAAGCTACAAGGATTAACACAAATCCAAATACAGAAATTGCAGCTACACTAAGGAGAATGTATTTTACTTTCTTAAGATAGTAATTCTTTAGTTCTTCAATAAGCAGTATTGCAATATTAAACAAGTACTGTTTGTTTTGTACAAGATTTTGGGAATTGCATGGAGGATGAGCAATCAAATAATGTTGGAGATGCCAATATTTGTTGGCAGGCTACTCCTGTATTTTGTTGGCATGTAATGAAGAAATAGGTATAATTATGTAATACTTATCCCATAAGTGGAACATTTTGTTTAATCGCTCTACTATCATGGTTTACAAATGATGTAATGAGAAATTTATCAAAATCATGCTTTGTGAAACATGTTTAATCAGTCTACTAATATGTTTTTATGAATTTATAGTTACTTAGACCAATATTATTTTATCAAAGTTGAGAATTTGATTACCACAAACATAAAACTGTAAGTAGAATGATAACTTCAAACAGGTGACTTAAAATAATAATCAACATCCGTTACAATTTCAAATTCTTAGAAATATATCAATTTTACTGGAAAATATGAAGAAATCGAAAGATGTCTCTTCGTTGCATTCAGATAGAAACTAGACATGTAATCAAATGCATGCTTTGAAATTACTCTAAACAAATACTACGAAGGTGAAATTGCCAATATACTGAAAGGTTAGAATCTGACCAACAGTGAGATTGTTATCCCTTGTGAATTTATCCCAGCCCTTTGCAAACCTGCAACATTTCTTCATTTTCCGAACATCAACATTCCAAAGTGTTTCACCTACGGATAAGAAAACTGTAGTACGTCTACCCCATTTTGCATAAAAAGTTCTCATCCACCTTGGAATATACTGCATAAATGGAAAAATTCGATTTGAGTAAATAGATAAGATTTGGTATTTAAAAATTTTATATGATATAAAGTATACCACTCCATGACCACGCTGATCAACAAGAGAAAGTAACAATCGAACTCTGAAAGTATTGTCTTGATCAGGAACTAAGGCATCATGGTCTGAAATTTAAGATTGTTAGGTAATTGTTAAAATAATTTGAAGAAGACAGAGTATCATTTTATTGAGAAACTGCAGAACTGATGGTACAACTTTTATACTAACCTTCTTCTACATCATCATCTCCTTCCGCTTGAATCATCATTTCCATTTCATTATTTTCTGAAGAACAGATGCACTATGTAAAATTAAATGAATCAGGAAACATAGATTATGCTATATGTTCCAAAGTAAAAGTATATACCTTGAAGAATATTTTCATCATCTGATATGATAATAACAACATCATTTACAGGAGGATACATGAAATCCTCAAAGCGGAAATATTTTTCTATATCGCGGAAGTGGTTCATGCACTGGTAATCAAATACTGTGATGGCAAATGTAGAGTTTCCCAAGTACTTAAAGAAAATTACAAAGTTCTCATCGATATCATACTTCCCAAAGAATCGACGAAGCCCATAAATTTTACAGGTTCTAGGACAGTACTTGAATTTTGAACGATATCCACCTCCAAGTTCAATGTTTATAACATCACTAATGGTATCACCGTGAACATCTGAGAACATTTTCGGAAGTTCCTGAATGAGTAAAAAATGCAATTAACATATAATCATTCATATATCTCATTGGTAAATGTACAAGGTATTACCAATTCAGCTTCTTCAAGGACATAATGGCTGATAAATTTGAAAAAATTTGATCTTGAGTTCTGTAAAGACACATCTGTTGTATACGAAATTTCAGAACTCAAATATTTTGGTAATTGGAAGAAAGTTAAATGCAATTAAGGTCAATATACCTAAACTTGATCCTGTTGCACCTAAAGTTGCTTTATCAATAAAATGGTAGAGGAAGTTCCTACATAATAAATTACAAAAAATCATAATACCTCAGTGTACAACACATGCAGACATTTTTTTGCAATAATTTTACTTACAAGTTTGCCTTGCTCGAAGTGTGATGGATAATTGAGACATATGAAGTTTATTTCCCTATCTTGACTTTCCATCTGCAAAGAACAAATTGGAACAATAAGTCTGTGCCTGAAACCCTAGATATGTTATAAGTTGAAACAATTGTGCTACAAGCATTGTAACTATAATATGAGAAAAGGAATCGAGAAAAAGGAACACAAATTCGATTAAGACACAATAATTTAAGATCTGTGTATAAGAAGATTGGAGTATGAAGGTTGAATGAGAGTAATAAACCGTGAGTTTAGATTATATCTCAGTTGAAATTTTGAGTAATTAATTAGGTGGTTGAGGAATTAAAAAATGCAAAATAAGTAACATCTTTAATTTACATAAATGAATTAGTTGGGGTTACAAAACCGAGTTAATTAACAACATTAAGGTAATGAATTTAAAGTTAAAAATATAATATATAATTTAATGTCAAATAAACAATTCGAAACAAAATAAAGGTTCAAAGAATATATTTACTCCTGGATAGTATTAATGTTATAAACGCCGCAGCAATGCGGGCAAAAATCCTAATGTTCTATATTTTGGCCTTCCAAAAAAAATTTCTGTTCCCCTATAACTACACTGGTGGAAGTCGCCGCCTGCAGGTTGGGCAATCCATCTTTATATCCATCCACTTAAGTAAGCAATGTGAATGGAAGACATGTTCACATGGCGTTACCTGCACATATAGGTTCGGACAACGTTAGTTACACAGGGAGTGCCTAGCTACCTTTTAGCCTTAAACATTTTTAATTCGCTAAATTTTACATAGCCTTAAACTTCAAGCCGAAAGCTGTCCAAAAGTACCATGCAAAAATCTGGATGTTGAGTGAAATCAATGGGCGTCATGCAAATGACACAGTCACTGGCATGATTTACATCCTGATCCGGCCGTTTATGGTAATTATATTTTAGTGGAAACATCTGCATGAGGATCTATGAAAGAAAAAGATCAAAGTTAGGATATGATTTTCATAATTTGATGAAAAAAATTACGAAGCCATGGTTTACAGAAGACAAAAGTTGCAAGCAACAATGAAAAAGAGCATTATACAGACAGGACTCATGAATAAATTGACACAATACTACACTCTAAAAAACATATCACCATTCCCTGCCTAAATGTTAAACAACATATTATAATTTACATCAAGGTTTTTTGAAAAACACAAGCGATTTAGAGTGATGTCTTATCACATCGATATGAGAAATCCTAAGTATGAAATTGATTGTGGTTCCTCATTTATTTAAGAATCCTTAAGCATTATAGTTATTGCAGCTCCTCAGAATATTGGTTGGCACTCTCTTCACAACAATATACAGGGATTAGGCATTCTCTACCTTGATTTTATATAAAAATAACAGGGAAGAGTTACATAAACTAATTAACAAAATAGAGAAGGGTTGCACGAACTAATATATGGTGAAAAGTTACATCAAACCTGCCAAAAAATGAAGAATCGACATCCAAGATAGTGCTGCAGAAGAAGAATGTTTGCTTGCAACCCAGCAAAACCCACCAAATAGATGCACCAACTCCTGTCAGGCTTAATGTGCATGAAGTTGCGGGGACATCCAAAGATATATAAAGGAATTGCAAGCCGAGTTACACTCATTCCAATAATGTAACTAGGCTGTAGTGGCTTTCTTGGGTCACGAAAAACATTTGTGGCGATCTGAGGTATCCAGTAGGAGTGCACAACCAGAGTAATAACTGGAAGGAATTTAGGGAACTCATACGTGCACAGAATAACTCCCAAAAGGATACCACCTGCAAAACGTAAACCATAAAGATGTGTGAGTGTGAAGTAGCACTACTTCCCTACTAAGAATAAATATCCATAACTTTTATTCCACAAAAAAGTTATACTCCATCAAATGTTTTTATCAGAAATCTTATTTTACAAGTACACAAATGCTTTTCTTTCAAATGCAGAAGAAGAGTATAGCTTAGGATTGCAACTGTTCTGGAGCAGAACTGGCAACCGTATATATCCTCTCAAAAGAATCATGATTATGTTTTCTGGTATAATAATATCTTCTGTTACTAGAATGAACCTTACATATACTGCCAAACACTACAACAGCACAACGTTGCACAAGCTCATTCAATAAAATGATCATAATCTTAGCATTGCATGTACGAATATCACAACACGTAATCCAAGTAACAGAGATACATGTTAGATTGGTGAAGCAATTCAAAATTTAAAATTGAAAAAGGTATCTTCCTATGCAGAGTGGCCCGAGATTCAGGTATAAGTGCATTCATAGTGATAAATGTTCAATGTGAATCTCAAGTTATGAATTTCAAAACTCCAGTCAAACACATGCATTAAAGTTAGTTTTTAGAGAAATTTAACAATTATTAGATGACTAGTTTAACTAAAAGAAAGGTTAACAATGAGTAACTGAAGTCCCGTAGTTGCTAAATCTCATTGATATAGTCCCAAGTTCTACAGCTTATCACGGTCCTGCTGCTGCATATGATATGCCAGTGTGCCACAAGTAACAGGGTAAATTACGTGATAAGGAACTATACAATGGCAAATAACATTACTATTAATTTGTGATAACAATTAGTGATGTGAGATACTTTAATCAACAATTTACTATCAAGTATCATATGGCCAAAAACAACATTCAATTCAAATTGTTATGATAATTACCGAGTAATGTGGATTGGAGATATTGTAATCATCTTTGTATCCAGATTCTCCTGCTTTTTCTCTGCAATATAATTATACATATATCAGTACTGAGCATGCTATAAGATTTATAACTGGAGTCACGGGTGCAAATCATATCAGTACGTGTAGGCTACTGCTCGAAGTAGTCGTAAGGGCCATATATAATCCCCTTCTATTTTGATTGTTGCACCCCAGACTTTATGTTCATCTTCAAACACCTTATAGAATATAACCATCCCCTGCTACATCAAGATTAAATCAACAATAGCGTAATGCAAACATCCTAGTTAGGCTAAACATGCAAGATGATAATGTAAACTGAAGTAAACAAGTATGGTGCCTACCCAATAGAAGAAAACTATAAAAAATTAAACAGTTACAGATGAAATCACTAGGCAAAAACTTCAGCCACAGAAATCAAGCTAGGATCTCATTTTTAACCAAATCAATCAGACAGTTGTTACTCCTCAGTCAGTTGGTATCCCCTAATTAAATGAAAAGGTTTTATCACAGAGAGAGGGGAGAACGAATAATAGAATTACTTCCGATTGGTCGTCCATTGATAAGATCATGGACTTGGGCCCATAATATTTTGTACCAAAGCCTTTCAACATGGAAGAGCCATAAAATCATAACAAGAAAAGCTTGACATCTAATCCAGTAAACAAAACACACAAAGTTTGACAAACTGAATCACAAGGTATAGGAGTTGATGCAGGCTTTTACGGAAACTCAACATAAAGAGGCAAACAGCGGAGCAGTAATTAATAGTGATCAGAAAACAAGAAGAAAAAAGGAGAGGCTCTTATATTTCCACTTAACAGGTGAGGCCCAAGTAAGGATCTAAATATTCTAACTTAAAGAACCTAAAGTTTTGTGCAATATATTCAAATCATAGTAGTCCTCGGTTCTGCCTTCCAATCAGCAGAAACCAATCCACTAGGCGATCTAGCCAATTCAAAGCAACGTAGATCTGTTGAAGATTTTCAGAAGTAACAATCCTTGTTGAAAGTGGTAGCTTGGTTTGCAAAGGTCAATAAGTCTGCTCCTCTATTGCAAAACCATCTCTATCTTGTAACACCATGAACCTGGCTTGATCTTGTAAAGAGAAACAGCAGCCTATTAATATACTTCCATACAGGGACCAACAGGGTTTTTTGCAGCAACTAAGAATGACAAATCTGAAAACAACGTTAACTTAGGATTGAAAGTGGAAAAATGAATCTACAGACCACAAGCCGGGTTTGTTTAAATTGCAACAGTAACTAGTCTTCTTTTAGCCACCAATACAAGATACCAAGTTTTGAACTGGAACAGAGGAAGTGGAATGCAAGCTCTTTCTCTAGGTGGGCTGCATTCACAACGCAAATATTTGGCAAGCAAAAGGAATATCATAAATTCATAATCATGAGCTTAAAATCAAATTTCAGATTTTTTCACCCCCTTCATTCAGTTTAAAAAAGGTTCCAAAATTCAGCACGGTTCGCGCTGAAATTAGTTCAAAGAAAGAATAAAGACGTCATACACAACTCCAAAATACCCCTTATAGGATACTACTGAAACTTAAATTGGACTAATTTCCTAGTTAATTCAGCCGTAGTTGTTTATGTTCAAAGCCCCCACGCGGGGTAAAACACGTGGATGCATAATAAATTTAAATTCATGCACAAACTTTTGGACTTCTATTATCGCAACAATTCCTTTTCAGAACGTCACTGATGACGTTGTCAGGGTTCCGTTTACTTTCACATTGGATTTCGCATGACATTATTGCATCAGACAACATGCATCCATTTTAAGAATCATAAAGATTCAGACGAATCAAACATATTACCTTAACATGATATACCCCTTTACTTGTTGTTGGGGTACTGATCAATTCGAGGACAGAGTCACTGCTGGACTTTCTTATTATAGGATTGCTTTCTGTGGGATTCATTAAGCGCCAAGATCCTGCATATAAGATGCCATTAAAAACAACTATACATTGAGATCTAAAACCAAAGTTTCCAAAAGAGTTAATATGAACATACGGTAACTCGAGACCTTGTGTGATGACGTGCAATTACTGTGTGCAGACATGCATACAACGTATAGACTATAGTAGTATAGCACTTAATACAACACAGAAAGAACTGAAATGCTAAAGACTTGGGGAACATCCTCAAATTTGTGCACTCCAATTCTCTGCTTAACGCCTAATTGACCTAACAAAAAACCACCATTTTTTTTTGTTATTAAGTCCTACAATCTCCACTATTACCACAGTCCTCCACAAATGCAATACAACTACAAAGAAATTATTCAAAAATAAGCACTCAAACACACAAAATTGACAAAAAATATCATGAAGTAGCTGTAATAAACCTTCAACTGAACATTCATTTTAAACAGCAGCTGATCAATATATAGTCAGAAAACGATAACTACATAATCCAAAAAAAAACAAGTGCAAAAACCAGCCAACCTGCATACTTTCCGGTAATGTTCCAATCAAAAGGTGATGTTGGTTGCCACTGCAAAAAAACATCAAGCCAATAATTACTAAACCACAACATACCGGCCCTAATCAAGCCTCATCAAATAAAACTTAAATTGTCAAGCAACATCAAAGATCATCAAAAACACAATCTTTACTAACAAATTAAAACATAAACTAACCTGATCGTCGGTTGAATGAGTAGTATTTCTTATTGATTGCACCGCAGTGGCAAGAGGGGCAAAGAGAACTAAAACAACAGATAAACTTAGGAAAACTCTAATCAAGACAGTTGTGAAATGTAAATTTGTGATCACAGAGTCCATTTTGTAAAGTGAATTGAAATGAAATGTGGTTCTTATCAGGTGTGTGCTAGATTGTAGTAGCAGTAGATAAAGAGTAAGAAATGTTTCAACAACATAACCCCTTTACTAGCTAGTGTAACATTATAAGCATGCAGTTTCTTGACACGTATAGACATAGCTAAAAAAGCTTACGCATACAGAGGTGCATGTCTATCTTTTAAGAAATAGTGGTAGTTGTTCTACCGTTTATGGAGTTACCGACTTAAAATTTGTGTGTTCTTTGTTGGAGAATGTTTTGTTTAGATTTTATACTTTATGAAAGGGAAAAAATCAAAAAAATAAGCCACCCCACCAAAGTAAAATTTTTTAAATCTTAATTTTTTAAATCTTAATGTGTACATAAAAGGTTTGGTTATTTTTGCTCCTACATATATATTAATAATTTTCTTTAACTTGTTTCATTTTTATTTTATTCAAAATTATAGTTTTGAAAATATTGTTAAATAAATTTGTAATCATTTACAAATCAAATATTATATAATATTGATATGTAAATTATATAGCCTTTCTTTTATATTTTCACATATTTTTTGAATATTAGATTAGAGGTTTAAAATAATGTAACTGAAAAAATTGAACTTTTTTATTAATTTGATTTTTTTCCCTTCATAAATAAATTCTAAATTGTTTATCTTTTTAAAGTATCTCTAAAATTTAATCAAAGTTATAATAAGTTAGTATAAATATATTTAAAATACTCTCTCTATTTATAAATGTTTGAAAATAGTTATAGATAGAGGGAGAACGAGAAAGATAGGGGGAAGGACAGAGAGGCGGTGAGAGGGAGAGAAGTTAAAAAAATGGAATGAGAAGATGAAAATGATATTTTTGCAATTTAATTGTTTGTGTGTTTAAAAAGATAGTAAATTTGCAAGATTTTAAGTAAGGTAGTAAAGTTGCAAATAAATATCCAAAAGTTGGTATATTTGTCAAATTTTTTATATTTTAAAATCTAAAAACACTTTGATGGAACACAATAATACAACATACAAACGGTAACATTTGATATTGACTCACCTTACTTAATTGCAATAGTATTAGATTGGCTGCAGACACATTATATTGTTGAGTATCCAACAACGAAAGCAAAATTCAAAGCGAATAAACAAGAACAAGAAAATAAACGACAATAACACAAGACAAAGATTTACGTGGTTCACAAATTCATAGTTCACAAGCCGCACTAATTATGTATTGATCTCTCACAATTTGTTGTGTTATGATTTTACAATAACATGAGTATTTATAAGAGAAGAAATTAGTTCTAAATCAAAATTATAGTCCAAATCTGAAAAGTAGACTAATCCATAAACTAATCTGAATAGTTTATTTTCATGGGTTTAATTAATAGTCTCCACAAACCCAACAATCTCCCACTTGGAGTCTGGCCAATCTTCACTTCACTCTTGTAAGTCTAGTAAAATTAATTATTCAATCAATAACTCTAACTAGTGCAGCGCCTTCTCATCAATCAATTCTGAAGGTCAGTTAAAGTTACGCAAAGCTTCAACTTTCATTCATAACCACCTTAGTCAACATATCTGCAGGATTCTTTGAACAAAGAATTTTCATCAAGAAAAATGTATCATTGCTTATCAACTCTCTTGTAAAGTGATATTTCAGTTGAATATGCCTCGTCCTAGCATGAAACGCGGGATTCTTCGCAAGATGAATAGCACTCTGACTATCGCTATACAAAGCACTGTCCGCCTGTTTCTTGCCCAACTCCTCAAGAAAATTCTTCAACCAAATCATCTCCTTGCTAGCTTCAGAGATATCCATATATTCTGCTTATGTGGTTGAAAGAGCAACACTCTTTTGAAGTCGAGACATCCAACTAACTGCGGTGTAACCCAAAATGAACATATAACCCCTTGTACTTTTTCTTGTATCCAAACATCCACCCAAATCTGCATCAGAGAACCCTTCCAAGATAACATCTTTATTACTGAAACATAGTACAACCTTGGATGTGCCTTTCAAGTAGCGTAACAACCACTTGACTGCTTCCCAATGCTCTCTTCCTGGATTAGACATAAATCAGCTAACAAATCCCACTGAATGAGCAATGTTTAGCCTTGTACACGTCCTAGCATACATTAAACTGCCAATTGCAGATGCATAAGGAACTTTAGCCATATATTTCTTGCCTTCATCCGTTTTAGGTGATTGCTTCTTTGTGAGATTAAAGTGACTCGCCAATGGTGTACTTCTGGTCTTCGCATCCTGGACACTGAATTTCTGCAATAGTTTCTCAACATACTTTTCTTGAGATAATTTTAAAGTACCTTCAGCTCTATCCCTTATAATACTCATACCAAGTATCTATTTTGCTGCACCCATATCATTTATCTCAAACTCCTCAGACATCTATCTCTTTAATGTGTTGATTTCCTTCATGTTTGATCATGCTATCAACATGTCATCAACATAAAACAATAATATGATATAAGATAAATTAAACTGTTTAAAGTAACAACAATGATCCATAGCTGTATCCATTCTTCATCATAAAGCTGTCAAACTTCAAGTATCATTGTCTTGGTGCTTGCTTTAAACCATACAAGCTTTCTATAAGCTTGCAGATAAGGTTTTCTTTCCCAGCTACCTGAAATCCCTCTAGCTGAACCATGTAGATATCTTCCTCAAAATTACCATGTAAGAATGCAGTCTTAACATCTAGTTGCTCTAGATGTAACTCCTATGCAGCCATAATACTTAGCACAATTCTAACTGTAAACATCTTAACAACGGGAGAAAATATATCGGTATAGTCAATACCCTTTTTTTGTTGATAACCTTTGACTACTAACCTTGCCTTGTATCTCTTACTGCCATCATGTTCTTCTTTGATCCTGAACACCCACTTATTCTATAAAGCCTTTTTTCCTGCTGGTAACTCTGTTAAAGATCAAGTCTCATTCTTCTCAGAGAACTCATCTCCTCATCCAAGGCTGGTTTCTACTGAACTGAATCAATCACCTTGTACTGCCTCTGAATAATACTGAGGCTCCCGTCCTCGAGTCAATAACATATAATATGCTGAAGGAGAATATCTTTGTGGTGGCCTCACACTTCTGCTAGATTAATTACCACAGCATATGGAGTTACTGGAACCCTGTCATCAATATTCTCTGAACTCCCAATTATTTCCTGCAAGATCTGTTTCTGTAATATCTTCAAGCAGTGCTTCCTCTTTCTCAGATTGTTCCTTTGTACACTCGCTGAATCGGACTACAAGCTTATCCTTATACATTGTATTCTCAATATAAGTAACATCTCTACTTCTAACGACCTTCTTAGTCAGTTCATCCTAGAACGGTAACCCATATCATATGGATAACCAATGAAGATACACTTCTTTGCTTTCGGATCAAGCTGTCCATGTAGAATATTTAACACGCACATAAAAAACACAACCAAAAATTCGCAAGTGTGAAAGATTTACCTCTTTTCCTGCCACTCTTCTTAGGAATCTTGAACCCCAAGGACTTGAAAGTCCTCTATTTATGAGATACGTTTTTGGTGCTAACTGCATCTGCCCAAAACATCTTTGGCAACCCTGCATGTAATCTCATACTCTTGGCACTCTCATTCAAGGTCTATTCATGGCTCTGCAACACCATTCTGATGTGGTGTCTATGCAATAGTTGTAATCATTCTAATCCCAAATTTCGCGCAATAACTTTTAAACGCATCACTACTGTATTCACCACCATTATCTGACATCAAACTCTTCACCTTCAAACCGGTCTGATTTTCAACTTCAGTCTTCCATTTCTTGAAAGTAGAAAACGCTTCTGATTTATTCTTCAAAAAATAAACTCATACCTTTCTAGTGGAATCATCAATGAAAATGACATAGTATCGAGATCCGCCCAATGACACATCTGTTGGACCATATACATCTGTATGAACTAACTCTAACTTCTTAGCCTTGGGGGTCCTCCCTGATTTTGCAAAAGTAACATGTTTCTGCTTTCCAAGAACACATGGCTCACAGAATCCAACTTCCACATTCTTCAACTCTGGAATCTTCCCCTTCGAAGTTAACAACTTCATACATTTTTCACTCATATGACCAAGCCTTTGATGCCACAAAGTTGAAGACTCAATCTCATCAGCAACTGCATTTGCTTCATAGCTAAATTGTTCAACAATGTATAAAGTCCCCGTTTTCTCTCCACGAGCAATAACTAGATTCCCCTTTATACCCTCCCACTGTTCGTTTCCGAAAGTAACTCGATACCCTTCGTTATCTAGACTAACCCACAAATAACAACATCTTCTTCAGTCCAGGAATGTACCTTACATCTTTCAACATCCATCTAGTTCCCAAAGAGGTTCTGAGATTAATATCTCCCATGCCCGCAATATCCAAAGTCTCATCATCAGCAAGACGAACTTTACCAAAATTTTCAACTCTGAAATTTAACGTTAAATCCTTGCAAAGGTAGCATGGAATGATGCATCAGAATCCATAACCCATGATTCAACCGAACAATCAACACAACAAATCAAAGTATCGTCATCCACCACTTCTTCAACTACGTTAGCTGAATTATCCTTTTTACTTTTTCCTTTAGGGGCCACGGGAGCCGTGCACTGATTCCTGAAGTGGCCCTTCTTCTGACAATTTCAACGAACAATATCCTTGCGATCTTTGGATTGTCCTCTCTTCTGTGCTTCGTCTGCTACGCCACTTATTCTGCCCCTTTTTGAACTTTCTGCCTCTACTCTCAGCACTCAATAGGAACCTAACGACTCTCCTGAGTTTCTCCTACGAATATATTTCCAATAATTGAATCTCGAACTCCATCAAAAGTCATCTTACCGCTCCCAGATGAATTATTTATAGTAGTGACAAATCCAGACCAACTGTCTGATAAGGAGGATGCCAACAGCAAAGGCCTGTACTTCAAACATCGAAATTTAATATCCATCGATGTTCAATCTATGCTAGGATAGAATTAAATTCATTCACACGATCAGCAACACAATCGCCTTCATTCCATCTAGTGGCAACTAACAAGCGAATCAAATACACCTTATTTGAAGCAGACGGCTTCTCATACATGTTGGAAAAAACCTTGATCAAACCATAAGTTGTCGTTTTCTTGACGATATTGTAAGCAACGTTCTTCGCCAAAGTCAGCCTGACAACCCCAGAGTCTGCATGTCCAAAAGCTTCCAGTCTTCATCCTTCATTGAAGTTGGTTTCTTCTCTTGCAGCGGTTCGTGTAGTTTTTTCTGATACAATCCTAAATTTGCATCTTCCAAAACCCATAATCTTTGCCATCAAATTTGTCAATCTTTACCTTCTCGTCTTCTGTCATCGCTCCCACTCGCCTGAAAACCTAGGCTCTTATACCAGTTGTTGAGTATTCAACAACGAAAGCAAAACCCAAAGCGAATGAATAAGAACGAGAAAATAAACGACAATCACACAAGACAAAAATTTACGTGGTTCGGAAATTCCTACTCCACAAGCTGCACTAATTTTATATTGATCTCTCACAATTTGTTGTATTATGATTTTATAATTACATGAGTATTTATAAGAAAGAAATTAGGCCTAAATCAAATTCTAGTCCAAATCTGAAAAGTAGACTAATTTATAAACTAATCTGAATCTGAATAATCTATTTTCATGGATTTAATTAATAGACCCCGCAAAACCAACATATATAAATACTCCCTCTGTCCCTCCCATTTGTTTACACTTCTTTTTTTGGATGTCCCTTCCAATTGTTTACATTTCAAAATTTTCGAAAAATAGTAAAGTTTTATTATAATTTTAAAAATAACTACATCCACTACTTCCCTCCACTTATCCACTTTATAAATAATATTAATCGGTCCCACTACTTTACTCATTTTTTCAACTTTTCTCCACTACTTATCATTTTTCTTAAACTCCGCGCTCAACCCAAATGTAAACATTTGAGAGGGACGAAGGGAGTATTATTTATTTCATTTAACTTTTTTTTAATTAGATTCTCCGTCTATTGATGAGCCTTGAGCCTGGAAAGAAAGTACTAGTAGCTTCACAAGTAAGAAAATAAGAAGAATTGCAACAAATGGCTACAACCCTCCACATTTATCTCCTTCCGGTAGTTTCTAGTGCTGGCTATAGATCACTTAACCCGTTTGCAGCGCTCGCCACATATAAGCTGTTGTTTCGAAACTTGGACCTTTTTTTTGCTTGATATTCTCCAGCTTTCTCTCTAAAAAATTCTGATCTCCTCTGTAACCGCTTTCTCAAGTGCTGCACGACCATCATAAGCCCTGTATGTGATTTGTTTCATCCTCAATCTTTAACTTCCTTGGTTGCAACCTAGAATTTGTCGTGGTGATTTGAAATAGTAGTAAGTAGTAATATACCAAGAATATTATGGCTTCCATTTATGTTATGATGGCAACAACCTTTATATAATCCGTTATAGCTTCTTTTGTGTCGAGAATATGCCCTCCCAAGGACAGATTCGAGTCACTGGTTCTGAAGGACTATTGCCACTGATCTTTTTTTACTTCTTCCCTGGCTTGGTTGATTTTCTTATGAAGCTGTCTTTCCTTTACCAAGTTCTTACATCCATGTTGTCTTCCTTTGTGCAACTTCACAACCTAATTTTACATAACATGAAGACGAATAGCGTTTTAGATATTGAACTTAAATTCAAATTGCAATGAAGTAATGACAGAGATTACTTGTTCATGCATCAAGTCACTATCTTTCTCTGGCGTGCTCGTTTGGAAATGTATAGTTCATAGAGAGATTGTTTTAATTCCTCGATTTCCTTCACTTTCCACTCAATCTTTTGTCTTGTGTTGAACCGGGTATATATGCTGCTTCAGTATATGTGTGAGAAGCATTTCTTTTTATGGTCTAGCTTGACTAGATTTAGCTGTCAGGAATGCAGAAAAAGATATATCCAATCAAACAAAATCTATACTATGAGAGTCGTTAAAGAGTATAAGATCATGTTGGGGCCTTCCTCTACCACATTAAGGTTTTAGAGAGAGTTACAATTTTGTTCAAAAGTAGGCTTGTACCTTCAGCATATGTAGCTTCTGGATGATCTCCAGTTCCTCCTGCCACAGTTTTCTAAATGCCTCTGGACTTTCCGGAATCTTGAAATTATTACTCTTCTTTTCTATTGCTTGATAATACATTCTGACAGGTTTTTCGTCTTTATATTCACAATTAGACAAGCCTGTCTGTATTTCAGCATTCATCATACCATCTCCGAAGCATTCAATCTAAATGTTGGTTATGCTTTTAGTTACAAATTCAATTGCAGTTGGACGAATTTGAAATTTAAATTTAAAGAGTGAGTATGAAAGAATAATTTTTTTTCAATATTCATCACCTCCGGGCTCCAACCAATCTGTACTTGTAAATTTTAACATTCATCTAGTAATTTGTTTGTATATAATCATACAATTAGCTGAGTCTTGAAAGACAATCACGCATGATGCATGACAAACTTTGTGCATACTACTTCAACTACTAAACCAAAATTAAGAAAATAATTAATATAAGATGCTAGAAAGGGTCTTCTTCTAATACATTGAAATTTTAGAGCGACGGTTGCTTAACGGATAGCAAATGTACCTTGAGTTTTTGTAGCTTCTCGGTGATATCCTGTTCCACTCGCCACAATTTTGTATAGATCTTTCTACTTTAGTCAACTATTGTAGTTTGATTTCATTCACCAATATTGAATAGTTTAATGTCAAATGTGTTGAGAAAATTTTTAATTTGTTTGAGAATGTCATCGCTGTCATTTCATTTCATTCATATATATTCTTCTAATGATATTACAACCATTTATCGCGTATAATGTCTTTCATGTCATTTTAATTTAATTATGCCAAGGACAAAAAAATTATGAAGCCTTTTTTTACGCAAGAAAAAAATGTCCCCAAGTACAACATGAATTCATAATTTATTTTAATATTGATGTAGTGTATACTGAAGCTAAAAAAGTTTCCAAATCTTCTCTTAGTTAGAGAAGCATTCGATGGGGAAGAGAAATTACTCCCTCATTTCCCATTTCCGGTGGGTTGTTTATATTGGGAAAACCAGGAATCGGTATGTATTTTTAGATTCCCGTATAACATGATTTTCTAAATAATTTTAAATTTTTTTTTTAAATAAAAATATAATGTTTAAACTTTTATACAGAAAAAGAAAATTCTAAAAATAAAATATAGAACTATATTTTATAGTAGCCTTAAAATGCTTAGCATGACGAAAAAGTATGTAAAGAATTCAGTGGGACAGAGAAATATTATTAGGGATTATCCGTGGAGGATTGGAGATGGAAACGATGTCAAAGTTAATCTTGAAGATCCTTGGCTGCCATGGCCTTTAAATTTTAAAGTGGTTGACAAACTTTACTTCCTACATACACTCTATGTAGTGGATCTGAAACGTGGAAATGTGGATTGTTTTATAAGAATTCACTTCAGCAAGGAGAATGCTGATTTAGTTAGTATGCTGATTTAATAGGAGAAATTTAGGTACTGCTGATTTAGTATGCTAAATTGAACAGCTAAAAATGTACAGAAACAACAAAAATAATTATGGATACAAGTGTTTGCAACTGCTTTTTTAAATTCGTAGGCTCAACAGAATTAGTTAAAGTGCAACTGTTTACAAATGAGACAGTCTCTTTTATCTTAGCAAATGAGACAGGCTGTAACTGAATGAGACAGATACTATATTCAGTAGAATGTAAGTTGCAGAAATATAAACATGCAATGCTGGAAATATGTTAATGCAAGAACACCAAATCTTTTCACTTGGTTCGGCCCCTATACCTAGTCTATGGCCTACATCCAAGTCCCCATGCCAACTAGCATAGAGAATGTATTATATCCACTTAAATAAAGTACTTACAAACTTTTCTTGATTACAATCTTGGCCCTGAATGAAAGAACCATTTCCCTAGCACACAGCTACCTAGCACACAGCTACTTGGCCTTGATCTTGTAATCAATATTCCCACAACCCGGGACAAGTGATACAATACACCTTTCTTTCAAATACAAAGATAATAATGTGAAAGATTACAACTCGACTATAAACTCTTAATTAACTGGATAATCAATGAATGTAATTAAGAGGATGTTTTTCTCAGAAAGATATAAGATGGAAAGTGCAGAGAGTTGTATGTTTCTGAAAAACATCAAGTCGGTTTAAATAGAAAACATGTAACGGATATAATGTATTTCAAACTCTTTTAAAGATAATAAAAGATAAGATTAGGTTTGAAATATTTGAATGTATAAAACAAGTAATCCGTTAGTATGTTTCTTGAAAGAGATAAACCTGAGAGAGATAATGAATTTGAAATATGTTAGGTTTATCTAAGAAAGAGTTTGTTTTGAAAAGATAAGTCAAAGGTTATCCAGTTAACTAAGTTAACATTAAACAAAACTCTAATACTTATCTAACTAACTAACAATCTGATTTGCTGTAGACTTCTTCAATGCATCATCAGAAATCACGGATTAACATTCTCCCCCTTTTATGATGATGCCAAGGGTAAAGAAGTGTTATGCTCCCCCTATCAAAAACACTTTAATCTCCTGTTGCAATATGTTAGATAGTAACAGTGTATATATGCAACAATCAGTTGATAATCATGAGAATATGCAAATGAAACATAAGACTTATCAAATGAGACAGGTAAACAATTGGGACAGCAAATAAGATTAAAAACCAAGATTAAAAACCAAGCACTCAACAGTACTTAAAGTTATAAAACCTTAAATATTTAATCCAGCACATAAACCAGTGCTATCCAACCAAAATCATCCAATCATCCAGATAAATAAACCAAGAAGCAATCGTCTTAAATTAAAAAACAACACATTAAAAATTCTCCCCCTCAACATCATAAAAGGCGCGTAAAGAAACTAGTCAGAATCATCAACATCGACAGGAGCAGATTCTCGAGTCTTTCGCTTTCCCTTGTTGTGGTAAACTGGAGAAGCACCATACTCGGAGAACAGTTTGTCTAACTTGCCTTCATCTGGAGCTTTCCCATCTTGCGAAGCCATTCTAGAATATACGAACGATATTCAGCACGAGTCATTCCAAAAGCTTCAGGTGGAGGAACTGCAGGCAGGGGCAAAGGGGAAGTAATCTCGGCCAGAGTCATATCACCAAGTCAGTCCTTTTTCTGGTGCCATGGCATGCTACGGGTAGAGACCTGCTGAGATATGTACTTGGTTTCTGTACCAAGTTTATAGAAGAGCTTGACAAATTCTTCCTCCCACGCCTTGGCAGTGGTAACCATCCCCTCATGAAGCACACCAAATTCAAAATCTATAGCCCTACTCACCTTCTTATCATGGACATGTAAAATCTCCAACTTAGCATTTATTGATTCAAGAGAAGCAGTAACAGATTTATTAAACATCTCATAGGAGGCACGCATCATACTGACTTGTGAAGTCAGGGATGCCAAGGACTCGATAGAAGCAAACTGAGTTTTAAGAGACTCCAAAAGATGGTTGTTTTCAGAAACTTTTGACAACAACGATTTCAATAAAACAGAGTCCTCTTGATCAGGATCAGACATATAGTGAGGAGACTCTGGAAACGAACCAAACGACTTATGACCCTCACCAAAAATAAGAACACCAGACTCAATAATCTCAATATTATTAGCAGACAGGACAGACAGATCAAACATAGTAGACACTGGCTCAGTGCTATCATCATCAGAAATAATAGAAAAATGTCTAAAGATCTTTGTCAACAAAGCAGGAAAGGACAAGTTCATAGACTCATGAGACGCACAATGACTCATGTATTTGATAATCAACGAAGCAATATCACAAGGAGTTTTAGTCATGAAAACCGAAATTAAAACAACATCTTGATAAGTGACACGGTCACGAACGCTCTTACGAGGCAAAAGATTTGTATGAAACAATTTAAAAAGCAATAAAGCAAGTGGAGTAAGATCATGTACCATGGGCTTAAGAGAGGTACCGATAAAGTTCTCACCAAGAATCACTTTCAGTTCTTCATTGTTCTTCATACTGTAATCCTGGAAACTCCATGAA
>NW_027418614.1:0-68880 GCF_009905375.1 Apium graveolens
CCAAAAGTCGTATTTTGGCTTGATTTCAGTTTTAAACATACCAAACTGAATCGATTGAAAAATTGAATTACATGTTGCTTGAATTATGTGTTTATGTGTTATTTGAATTATGTGCCTACATGATTTAAGATTCTTATGCTTAAATATTTTAATTATGTGTGGACTATCGTATGGATAGAAGATAGAATGTTAGAAAAGGAGTTTGTCGAGTAATTATCGTGTAGATGATTAAAGATGTATCTTATAATTATAGATGCGGATCGTTCTAGACTATCATGACCAAACGTTGAAGTCAAAAGAAAATATTTGAATGGTAATGCATGCTGGGTTTGTAGCAACGACATGAGCGGCAGTTAAAGAGACTTGAGGGAATAAAATATGATGATGTCATGAGATGTCAGAATGATATTGTTGTGTTAAATGCGAGTGCGCATAATTTTTAAGGACCAAAGGCAAGTGTTTTACCCTCATTATAATATCATAATAGTAAAAATATTTTGCATGTTAATATGTTTAGCTTTACGCATGTATTCCTCGTCAATTCTACTTTCAAAATAGTTAAATGTTTTACGTATCAAACTCATTACTTATAATTATACAAGTACTTCTTTCACTATTCTATGTTCAGAATAGCTAGATGTTTTAACCTGTCCGTATGTGCAGATTTTTAAAATAGACAAGTTTTCTCAATTCTAAATTCAGAAGCGATAAATGTTTTTATGTATTAATAAGACTAAAGTTATGTTGTTAAAGTTGTGTTTTGAGTGTTCCTGCCCAAATGAATTTGGGGAATAGAATCAATAAGGGTATCAATTATTATGGCTCCTTTCAATAAAATGTTTTAAGATTGGGAAATATCGGGGGTTAGATAGTGTAATGTACAAATCGCGTTGTGTCCTCAACAAAACAAATTTGACAATTGGATATTTCTGATTTGCAGGAGCTTCAATGACATCTATAGTTTTTTGTTGTTTTGTCTCAGGCTTCTTAAAAGAAAATGAACTAGTCAAGATTAAAACAAGGTGATTAGGTACACCTAGTAAATCGTTACAACCATACTAAACACGGTATACAAACATATACAAAAATTAAGTAGTCAAGATGCATAAGCACAAATACACAAATAATAGTAAAAAATAAAATTTGAAAATTTATATATATATATATATATGGTGTGTCTGTGTGTGTTCGTATGAATATGCACACACACAAATAATCGACAATTGCATCGGATATATCTATACACGCACATAATCAAATAACGGACAACTAAAATAAAATTTTACTAGTTTTTCATCGGAGCTCCTAAGTCCACACATTATTCCATCATTCCAAGTTTGGACACAACCATCTTATTTTCAAAATTTGTTATCGGTAGTCAAGAGCATCTTCGTTATTTTTTATTTTAATAAAATGTTTTTGTAGATTATCACAATTCTGGGTGAGTTAGAGGTGTGTGGCGGAGTAATAGGTAAGATAACTGATTTTCATCTTGACTTGTATATTATTGGGATATTTGTGCAGCATTAGTAGAATTACTTGTACAAGAACTGATGGACATAAGTTAACTAACTTTCATGCCTTTTTTTCTTTTTAAGTCTTCTAATATTATTGTAAAAAACATAAAAAAATGTCTAACCTTGTTTGTATTATATAAATTAGGATTAAAAAACTATCAAAGGTGGCAAAAACATCAATAGCTATTCTATTTAAACTAAATCAGAATTTAGAATAAATTTGAAAAATATTACAATGAATGACAGAAAGTATTAACTAACAATATTTATTATAGCTTATTTTCTATTAAACCATAAGTTCGATAAATTACATGAAATCACGCACTATTTCTGACTTATTAAAAGCTCTCTCGATGTATTTCTTTCAACTTTATCTGATTTTTTTTTCCGTTTACATAAAATAATTCGAGGATATCTCTAAGATTTGCCTTCAAAATCATTAATTTCTTAATTTTTATCGTTAGATGATATATAGACTTAGGATGATCTGGCGACTCGGATAATTTACTCTCATACATAGACTCTGACAATGTTCTAGACTAGGATATGATACATAGACTCTGGTTGTTTGTCAGTTGTCTAGATTATGATTTTAAAATCTATTTATTAAGTAAAAATTTTGATTATGTAGAGAATATGTTGTGGCCATCTTTTTTATGATTGTTACCTTTCATGTGCATCTTTAAATTAGAATTCATGGTCGGAAAAAGAGTCGTAGTATGGTGCAATATTATATTAATTAATAATATTAATAAAATATTTCTATATGTTATTGTAGTTATAATATTATTAATCATATCTCATTTTCTATATGGCTCGATCTATTACAAGTAACTTTGTACTTTCAACATGAGACTGATTAATTCAATTTATTTCAGAAAAAAATTCTTAAGATAATAAACTTGAACAACATGATGTATCTTCTTCAAAAATACAAGTTTTCAATATTAAAAAGTGGTGAAACATTTACCACAAGCCACCAACTTTAACATAAACAGGAAAAAAAGGCTAGTTCAGATGTTTTTTTACTAATCATCAGAAGTGGACTCGCGACTTCTCTTGATATACTTTTTGGCCCAGACTTGCTTCCCATAAATGGAGTACTTGGTCTTTTTTCCGGGAGAGCAATGTGTGGAATGACGGAAGAACGGCAAACCATTCTAGCGTACAATGGTTGTTCATCACTCGACACATCTTGCATGTAGATGACTTCAATGAAATCGCCAAAAATCCTAAACACAGAGGAAAGGCATGTAAACATATATTTACTTACTCACCACATAAACAAATTTTCAACACTATATATAGTATAGTTATGGATTTGCATACATCTGGATGAATATTACATATTAAATTAATTTTATACCTTATGAAGAATTCTCGAATATCCGATTCAGGGAGGTAGTAGCCTTTGGAGAATGTTAAAAATATTGTTCGATCTTCTGGTGCAACATGGTTCATCCTCGCAACCATCCACCACCTGCATTCCTCCAAAAATTCACTTAAATCAGCATCGGGATTTTCCAATACATTCCGGATAGGACCCAAGTTTGCACCTAACCCTGGTTGAGGAAACCGACCTACAACATTGTGGTACAAAGGAGGACGTGGCACAAAAACTGGATTGGTGTTACAACCAAACCACATCCTTGTTGATTTGCAGATTTCTTATGATGACCTAATTCAAGATGTACATAGAGAATGCAGATTATGGGACTTAGTTGTTGTAAGTGATAGGGTTTGGTGTAATTCTATTTGACTGGGTAAACAAGTTTCTCTTCAAAACAAACTCTATCTTGATAAACCTCTTTGAACTATTCTAATCTTATCCTTTCTAAGGTTTATCTTTTACAACCAACTAACGGGTTGTTTTACAAAGACTTATTCAAATATTTTCAAACAAATAGATTATCCAATCTTATCTCTTCTTTGTTTTGAAAATCAAACCCGTTAGATTTGTGTGTATAAATACACATCTTATTTTTCAGATTCAATAAGAGTGCTTATTCCACGTTCTATCTTTATTCTCTAAAAAACTCTTCTTATTCCATTCTCTTGAATATTCTATTTAAGAAGAAGACACATCTCATATTCTCAGATTACACCTAATGATTCCATGTTCTATCTTTATAATCTGAAACACCATTCTTGTTTTATATCTCTTGAATATCCAGTCAAACAAGAAGCTTAGTTGAGTTGTAAACTTTCACATTACATTATTGTATTTGAATCATGTATTATATCACTTGTCCCGGGTTGTGGGAGGTTGATTACAACAGGAAGGCCAAGTAGCTTTGTGTTAGGTAGCTGTGTGCTAGGGAAAGGTTTCTTTCAAGTGAGCCAAGTTTGTAATCAAGGAAAGTTTGTAAGTACTTTGTTTTAAGTGGATATAATACATTCTCTATGCTAGTTGGCATGGGGACTTGGATGTAGGCCATAGACTAGGTGTAGGGGCCGAACCAAGTGAAAACTTCTGGTGTTTTTACTTTTCAGTTTTCAGCATTCTGCATTTTTTATTTCTGCATTTTACTTTCTGCAGTTAATTGAGACTGTCCCATTCATTGTCTCATTTGTAAAGGGACTGTCCCATTTGCATAAGAGACTGTCCCATTTACCTTGACAGTTAGAATATAATATTATCTATCGAGCCATCGAATTTCATTTGGTATAAGAGCAGGTGCATTTAATTCTCTTTTTAGTGTTTATTTTGCTAGCGATCCATGGCTCAACCAGATAGGTATTCAAACAATTATCCACCACTGCTTCATGGTGCTGAAAACTACAATGACTGGAAGTTTCGGATGAAGATCTTTTTCCAGCGTGACGCATTCGAATGGGATCTGTAGAAAATGGTTTCATAATTCCGATAAAAGAAGGGAAGCCAAAATCTCTCAAGGATCTTTCTCCCGAAGAAGTGAATGCAATGAATTCCAATGCTAAAGCTATGAACTCACTTATCAATGGCTTGTAGCTACAGAATTAAGAAAAGTTTCAGCATGTACTATTGCCAAACAGATTTGGGATACAATCAAAGTCAGCCACGAAGGCACGTCTAAGGTACGTGAAGTAAAATTAAGTATGCTAATGAGTGACTATGAAGGTTTCAGGTTGGAAAGAGATGAAAGCGTGCGAGATGCTCAAGGGAGGTTTCTGACATTGATGAACTCTATCTCACTTCTGGAAAGGATCATTCCTCAATCTGAGATTAATAGGAAAATCCTCAGAGCAATACCAAAGAAGTTTGCTCCAAAGGTTACCATTCTGCAGGATTCAACACTGCTTTCGACTATGGATACTCTAACACTGTTCAGTGAATTGGAAGAATTCGAAAATCAGCTATGCAGATATGATGAAGAAGATGAAGCTCCTCGTAAGAAAACTCTTGCACTTAATGCAGATGCAGACGAGTCTCCTGATGATTCTGATGAAGAGATTGCTCTTCTAACAAAGAAGTTTCATAAATTTCTTGCCAAACGGAATGCTTCCAAATGACCTATGAACTCATAGTTTCCAAAAAAGGACTTCAAATCTAATCCGAGCAAGGAGAGTAAAACAAATCAAAAAAAGGATACCTGTTTTGAGTGTGGAAAGAAAGGGCACTTCAAAAAGGACTGCTACAAGCTGAAGAACAAAAAAAGGCATTAATTACCTGGAGTGATGATAATCTGATGTGGAGATCGATTCAGACGATGAAGTTGCTCAACTTTGCTTTGCTGGACTAGAGGACAACTCAAGTGATAATGATGAGGTACAGAATATTAAGTATAATTCAAATATATCTTCATCCATGTTGAATTTGCAGGTCCAGGTTAAGAAGTTAAAAGAAAAGAATGCTTATTTAAAACAAGCATTAAGTGAAGTTCTTAGTGAAATGGATGACCCCATGAAGGAAGAAGCCTTGGTTGCAGAGAACAAATCCTTGCTTGAAAGGGTTTCAAAACTTACTGAAGAAAATCTATATCTCAAAAATGAGATTGAGATGAAAGATGTATGCCTTGAAGCCTTGAAGAAAGAGTCAATATCTGTTGATCCAGAAACCGTTAAAGAAGACAGTGCTCCTGATCCCCTGGTTCCTGAATTAAAGCAGAAAGTCGAACAGCTTGAAAAGGATTTAGCTAAATGTTTCCATGGAGAAGGAACTTTGAATGCTCTTCTTGGAGAACAAAAATCTTCTCTTGATAAAGGAGGTTTAGGATGTGAATCAATCAAGAAACGTGCATTTCAAGGAGGGTATAAGCGAGCTCCTATAAAATATAAGATGCCTTATGAGAAATGTCGAGATTGTGGCAAAGCTGGCCACCCTACATCTGAATCTAGATTATGTGGTATCAAGGGCCACCCTTCTAACTCATCTTATAAATCATCTACTAGATATAAATCTGCTAATACATCTGTTAATATTGTCCAGATGTGGATTAAGAAATCAGATAGACATTTATATAAGATTTGTGATACTAACCAACCAGGACCCAAGGTTAAGTGGGTACCTAAGAGATAAAGCAATTATTGCAGGTCTGTTTGAAGGTCCATGTTCCACGAAATAAATGGATCATCGACAGTGGTTGTTCACGTCACATGACAGGTGATAAATCCAAGTTTCTATCTCTAGTTGCCAAGGAAGGTGGCTTAGTTACTCTTGGAGATTCAAACACCGTCAGAATTATTGGAAAAGACACCATTGGTAATGACAGGTTTGTTATTTCTAATGTTTCTTTAGTTGATGGTTTGAAAAATAATCTTATTAGTGTAAGTCAACTTACTGATGTTGGTCATAAGGTTAAGTTCGATAAAGATGTATGTTATATTGGTACTCAGACTAATGAGTTTGCTTTAGTTGCCAAAAGGAAAGGAAATATTTTCGTGTTAGATTTTGATGAACAGCAGGAGGAAATTTGTCTTGCTACTGTTCAAGATCAGCAGAATCTTTGGCATCAACGTCTAGGTCATGTTCACATGGATCTTTTTCGGAAGATATCTTCTCATGATCTGGTACGAGGTCTACCAAAGTGAAGTACAAGAAAACAGAACCTTGTACAGCTTGCCAACTTGGAAAACAGGTGAAAACATCCTTTACTGCTAAGAATAAAGTATCAACTTCTGTTCCTTTGCAGCTCCTTCATCTAGATCTTTTTGGTCCAGAAAGGTATGTAAGTTTGGGAGGTAAGAATTATCATTTGTTATAGTTGATGATTATTCTCGTTTACTTGGGTATTATTTTTACGAACTAAGGATGAAGCTTTTGTTGAGTTTAAGGATCTTATTACTAACCTTGAGACTAAGTATTCATTTAAGCTCAAGACTATTCGTAGTGATCATGGAGGTGAATTCGAGAAGGATTTCATAACCTTCTGCAAATCGAGAGGAATCACTCATGAATTCTCAGCTCCTCGAACTCCTCAGCAAAACGGAGAAGTAGAACGCAAGAACGGGACTTTACAGGAAGCTGCCAAAACTCTACTGCATGAGTGTAAGCTTCCAAGAAAATTTTGGGCTGAAGCGGTACACACTTCCTGTTATGTTTTAAATAGAGTACTTATTCGTCCTATTTTGCTTAAAACTCCATATGAATTGCTTAAGAAAAGGACTCCTAACATTAGTTATTTTCGAGTATTTGGTTCCAAGTGTTTTATTTTAGATACTCAAAATAATCGAGGTAAGTTCGATGCAAAATCTACGGAAGGAATCTTCTTGGGATATTCTACTACAAGCAAAGCTTATCGCGTTTATAATTCTGTCAAGAACAAAGTAGAAGAATCCATCAATATTGCGTTCAATGAATCCTCAAGGAATATATCTCAAATTGATGAAGACACTGCGGATCTATCGTCTCATTCCCAAATGAGACAGTCTCATTCTGAAAAGAGTCAGTCTCATTCTGACAAGTCAAACAGTCAAGACTCTCCAGGTCCATCTCAGTCTTTGACAATTCTTCAGGATCTACTCAAGCTTCAGATGAATCTTCTGGCTCTCCAAAGACGCCCGATAGTGTTTCAAATGTGAATTCTGTTACTCCTCCTGGTAAATCTTCACAAGCGGAAATGAGGCAGTCTCTTTTGAATGAGACAACTCCCATTCATTTCCAGGAAGACAATTCTAATGAGGAAGAGATGAGTAATATTCAACTTCCTAAGTCTTCTAGGACTATGAAGAATCATCCACCAGATAATCTTCTTACTGATTTAGATCAAGGGATTTCTACTCGAAGCAGACTTCATAATCTATGTGCATTCTGTGCTTTTGTTGCTGAATTCGAACCAAAAAACGCTCAAGAAGCAGTTGCAGACGAACACTGGTCTGTTGCAATGCAGGAGGAATTGAACCAGTTCGAGCGTTGTGATGTTTGGGAACTCGTCCTACCTCCTCAGGATGCCAAGATCATTGGTACTCGTTGGGTTTTCAAGAATAAGAAGGATGAAGATGGCAACATTATTCGAAATAAAGCTCGTTTGGTTGCTGAGGGATACAACCAGCAGGAAGGAAACGATTACGATGAGACATATGCTCCAGTAGCTCGTTTAGAAGCTATTTGAATCTTAATGGCTTTTACAGCTCACAAGAAGTTCAAGCTCTATCAGATGGATGTCAAAAGCGCATTTCTAAATGGCTATCTTAAGGAAGAAGTCTACGTGAAGCAGCTCCAGGCTTTGTTCATGAGAAGTACCCTAACTATGTTTACAAGCTCAAGAAATCTGTCTATGGATTGAGACAGTCCCCCCTGTTGGTACGAGCGTCTCAGTCAGTTTCTTGTGAACAATGGTTTCATTCGTGGTACACTCGATCCAACTCTCTTTATTTTCCATAAACGTGATAACTTTCTTTTGGTTCAAGTTTATGTTGATGATATAGTATTTGGATCTTCTAACGAAACTCTGTGTAAGTGGTTTTCTGATTGCATGCATAAGGAATTCAATATGAGTTTGATGGGTGAATTGCAGTACTTCCTAGGTTTGCAAATTAATCAGTCTAATGCAGGAATATTTATTCACCAAGGCAAGTACATAAAGGATTTACTCAAAAGGTTTGCACTTGATTATGTCACACCTAAATCAACTCCGATGAGTACTTCAGTTAAGCTTACAAAGGATGAACAAGGTACACCTGTAGATGTCACTAAATTTCGAGGTATGATTGGCTCATTGTGATATTTAACTGCCTCACGACCTGACATTATGTATAGTGTATGCTTGTGTGCTTGTTTTCAATCTCAATCTAAAGAATCTCATTTGAATGCCGTTAAACGTATTTTTAAATATTTGAAAGGTACGAGTGACTTGGGATTATTTTATCCAAGCTCCTCTTCCTTTGACTTAATCGGCTTTTCAGATGCTGACTATGCAGGGTCACAGGTTGATAGAAAAAGCACAAGTGGTGCTTGTGAATTTTTAGGAGATTGTTTAGTTGCATGGCATAGTAAAAAGCAAACTTCAGTAGCTCTTTCTACCGGTGAAGGAGAGTACATTGCAGCTGGAAGTTGTTGTGCTCAAATTTTGTGGATGCAACAAACATTGCAGGATTTTGGTATTTCTTATTCAAATATTCCTATTTATTGTGATAATACCTCTGCAATTAATATCTCTAAAAATCCTGTCATGCATTCTCGTACTAAGCATATTGATGTTCGTCACCATTTTCTACGAGATAATTTCTAAAGGTAATATTGAGCTTATTTATATCTACTGAGAAACAGCGTGCAGATATCTTCACTAAGCCTTTAGCTGAAGATAGATTTTGTTTGATGCGTCGAGAACTTGGTATGTGCTCCTTGTGTGATTAATTCTTTTGTCCCTTTTATGATGTTGAGGGGGAGAAAGAGTTGTTTTTTCGATTTTGAGAGTTTGATTATGTACTGATTTTATTTGATTTTATACTTATTATATATCTGTTGCATAAAGATATAATCTACATATGCTATTTTGTTGTTACTAACATCTTGAACAGAGCTTAAAGTGTTTTTGATAGGGGGAAATTTTTCTCTTTGTCATCATCATAAAAGGGGGAGAATGTTGATTTGCAGATTTCTATGATGACCTAATTCAAGATGTACATAGAGAATGCAGATTATGGGACTTAGTTGTTGTAAGTGATAGGGTTTGGTATAATTCTATTTGACTGGGTAAACAAGTTTCTCTTCAAAACAAACTCTATCTTGATAAACCTATTTGAACTATTCTAATCTTATCCTTTCTAAGGTTTATCTTTTACAACCAACTAACAGGTTGTTTTAGAAAGACTTATTCAAATATTTTCAAACAATATCTCTTCTTTGTTTTGAAAATCAAACCCGTTAGATTTGTGTGTATAAATACACATCTTGTTTTTCAGATTCAATAAGAGTGCTTATTCCACATTCTATCTTTATTCTCTGAAAAACTCTTCTTATTCCATTCTCTTGAATATTCTATTTAAGAAGAAGACACATCTCATATTTTCAGATTACACCTAATGATTCCATGTTCTATCTTTATAATCTGAAACACCATTCTTGTTTTAATATCTCTTGAATATCCAGTCAAACAAGAGCTTAGGTTGAGTTGTAAACTTTCACATATATTATTGTATTTGAATCGTGTATTATAGCACTTGTCCCGGGTTGTGGGGAGATTGATTACAACAGGAAGGCCAAGTAGCTTTGTGCTAGAGTAGCTGTGTGCTAGGAAAAGGTTTCTTTCAAGTGGGCCAAGTTTGTAATCAAGGAAAGTTGGTAAGTACTTTGTTTTAAGTGGATATAATATATTCTCTATGCTAGTTGGCATGGGGACGTGGATTAGCCATAGACTAGGTGTAGGGGCCGAACCAAGTGAAAACTTCTGGTATTTTTACTTTCAGTTTTCAAGCATTCCGCATTTCTTATTTCAGCATTTTACTTCTGCAGTTAATTGAGACTGTCCCATTCATTGTCTCATTTGTAAAGGGACTGTCCCATTTGCATAAGAGACTAGCCCATTTGCCTTGACATTAGAATATAATATTATCTATCGAGCCATCGAATTTCAATCCTATCTCCATGAACATCTACAAACTGACTATCACTTGTCAGTATATCTCTAAACGCCCTCACACAAACTTCAGAGACTATATTCCTGACACTCTCATTGACCTTACTCCGTTTCTCCCGAAAGTAGAGCACGTTGATTTCATGAGAGCATAACATCTAAAGCAAACGAGGATCAAACAACTCTTGACCTACGTCCTTGTTCTCCATCCACATAAAAAAACTAGCAATCTCATTTGCAAGTTGGTTAATCAAATGAAATGGCCAAGAAATTACTCTGTGGATAGCATTCTTGCTATAACAGATTCTTTCCAGCCAGATTAAAAATGCCACCACAAACATAGATTCATCAACATTACGACCAAGTTTACGGACTAGCCTATAAAAAAATGTCTGGTCGATGGTATGGTAAAGATTAAAATGCTGGTCGCTAATATTTTCATCGAAATACGAAGCTGGATCGTACAAGGCAAACCTATGCTTCAATTCATAGAATTCAAACTCAGTCTCCATTGCCATGACTTAAAAAGAATACAGGTGTATATAGGTGAATTAAATGTGGGAGCAAGAGAGAGGAACTTGAGAGGAAACAGAAACAAATGTTTAGAGACTAATTTGAAGAGGAAATGTGAAGAGTTTGTACCAGTAAGAACCAAACATAGACAAGAGCGCTCATCTACAGCAGAGACTTGGTGTGAATATATAGGGTGTGTATTTGACCCGCCAGTCGCAACCTTTCGGAGAGGCCGCATCTATTCAAATTTGTTAGGGTTTTTTGGTGTGGTTTTGCTCTCAACGGCTGTGTTAAATCTTGTGGTTGTTCTTTGGGTAAATATCTAATGTAGTGAACCGGACATTTAAGAAATATTTTGAAATTGATTAGAATGAGAATATGCACCGTTTATCTTTTTTCTTTTTTGATAGAAAAATCATAAGATTTATGAAGAATAAATACATATTAATATTTTCAATTTACTCTGTTGTACATAAAGATCTGGCTGATAATTATTCTGCAATTATAAGCTTAAATATAAATCAGGGAATATTTCTATATCTTGTTAATTTACCAAAATATTTTTCGTGTAATTCTCTTTTTTTCTTAAAGAGTCATGTATTATTTAAATTCTAAAATTACCATCATAATTAACAACAACTTAATGTTGTATAATTGTCATGCACAGTGGTATACTTGAAATGCATATATATTTGTTGAAAGCTTTGCATTTGAAAAATCAGAAACCATTCGTCTAAACAAAAAAAATCACTAAGATCAAAAACTAAATGACTTATAGCCCAACCCATATCCTAAAAGTCAAAAATTTACAAATAGCGTGAAAGGCAGTTTCCATATCCAGTATTAGTGCATGATGCATAAAAAGTGTGTGTTGCTTAATGCATAATATATAAAATAGTATGCGTGATAGTTTCGAGAAGACACCTTAGATCCTCATTTTATTCATATCGTACTTACCTTTAAATAAATATATTGATCGTACACAATGATAAATAAAAATACTAAAACTTAGCTAACATAGATTTGATCATACAATTTGAAATTGTACGTGGCCAATGATTTTATTCACTTAGAGCCTTATATTTCCATAAAATCTACATTATTCGAAATATTAGTTTTGCACAATAATTGCCCGCATATTATACGTTTGATGGCTATGGATCTCTTTGTACATTCCATTACATATTTTGGTTAAAAATGTTCAAATGCTTCCTCTACCAATTACAAATACCAAAGGCATCCATAGATCCTTCTCAATCCAAGACACCTAGAAACCTAATTCTTGGATTGGATTAAAATCTCCCCATCAGTATCCTTCCGGCACTTGGACCAATCTAGTCGTCCAATGCTTCACTAGTATGTTCACTTAGTAATTTTTGGTGCAGGTAAGCAGTAAATCCAATTCTTTCCACGGTAATTGGTGGCGAACAGAGGAATCTTGTTCATTTAAAAATAACAATTATGCAGTATAGTCGTCAAATGACTTATCTTACTATATTATACCAAAATTATAAATTTGAAATTTACTCAATGGAAACGGTAAAATATATTTCAATTCATCAATTGTATGACGAGCTACTTACTATAATTATTGCCACTTTTTAATGATATCTTTTACGAAGACAACTTATACCCAAAATTATCATCCTCTTTATACGAAAAACCAGCCAACGCAATTCTTGTGTCTAAAATTTTTAATTCAATAATAAGGAACAGATTACATAAGACAAACCAGTAGTCAGGTCCCAATGAAACCCAGACTGAAAAGGAAACCGACCAAATACATTGAACACAACCCTAGAGAAATCCAAGAAAAATTAAAGTGAATTCGGTTTGGTATCTGCAACAATCTCATCTTCCATCATGACTTCAATTGTTATCAATTTGTCTTACTTATTAAAATATCTGATACACTTACTAGTTGTTAATTTCTTGTTCTCCTAAATTCCTCTCCACGTCCTAATTCTTACAATTGTGATGTTAGTAATGATCTTCATACACAAGCTACGATTGTATATTTGTTGTGTGCATCAGTTGTGTTTTGGTCGTTAACCTTGTCCAGAGTTAGTTAGCTAAAAAATTACCATAATAAGCATCTCAAACTATAGATCTTTTGTTCCATATTTTAACTATTATCATAAAATCAATGCACCAATGTCTTGTTATATGACCTAATTAAAAATTACATAAATCATCATATATTAACCCAATCCATGTCATATAGTTTAAATCACGATTGTGATTTTCAATTTGTTCCTTGTTCCTAAACATTAAAAAAAATTATTTTGGTTGGGGTTTTTTATGTTGGTTTCACTTGTTTGATAGAGACTCTCTCACAACGTTTTATGTTTCCCTGATGTGATGGTATTGGATTGTCAAGTAAAATTCTTATGTTGGTTTTATTGGTCTTATCATCCTTTTTTATTTCTTGTGTTTACGATAGGATAGGCATAGGTAGATGTGTACCTTTTTCATGTGTCTATGATAGAGTAGTCTTAAGCAAATATATACACCTTTTCAGTATTTCTCATCTCTGTATTACACCCCAATCCATATCGGAATAATCAAATTCTCATAAATTCAACAATTACTGAATCATTACTAAAAAATTGAACATATAATTCGAACCAAGGGGCATAAATAGGGTCTGTGTAATGTATGCCCAAATTATTACGGAGTTTTTTTTTGTATATGCACGGGGGTTCATTGTAATTAATAAGTAGAAGCCAATGAAAATTTACCAACTCATATTTATCTTGTGTCATATAAAAACCGCAAAAAATAGGCCGTCAAGGTCAAGACGTATGAACACATATAATTCTAATAAAATTCGAATATTCAGGAATTTGTACCGTTTACTAGATGAAAATCTACAATATACACACAAATAACCAACAACTGAAATATTGATTTGTATAGTACTTGTGACTTCCTCAAAGTATCACAACTCTAGAATCCTTCCATATAGACAGTCGCGTAATTTCCGGTCAAAAGTTGAATATGTTTGCTAAAGCAGATATTTTATACATCATGTTGGACGTTTCTGATCTGTAATAAAAAAATGGTTTCATTATTAACCGTTAATAAACTTAAAAACTCATTGTAAGGCTGTAACATGTAGGTTCATTGATCTTCACTATATCACTTCATCCAATTGAAACCAACTTACACTCAAACTTTTTTGAAAAATTCAATTTATACAAAGAAAATTCATCTACCAATTTGAGCCAACTTACACTCAAATTTTTGAAAAATTCAATTTATACAAAGAAAATTCATCTACAAATTTATTGGGAAATATCGGGAGGTTAGATAGTGTAATGTACAAATCTCGTTGTGTGTCCTCAACAAATTTGACAATTGGATATTTCTGATTTGCAAGAGCTTTAATGACAAATATAGTATTTTATTGTTTTGTCGCATGCCTTTTGAACGAAAATGAATTGGTCAAGGTTAAAACAAGGTGATCAAGTACACTTAGTAAATCATTACAACCAATCTAAACACTAAATACAAACATGTAAAAAAATTAAGTAGTCAGGATCAAGATGCACAAATACACAAATAATAGTAAAAAATAAAATTTAATATATATATATATGTATGTGGGTGTGGTTCGTATGAATATGCACACACAAATAATCGACAATTGTATCGGATATATCTATACACGCACACACTCAAATAACGGACAACTATCTTAAAATTTTATTAGTTTCATGGGAGCTCCTAAGTCCATAATTTATTCCATCATTCCAAGTTCGGACACAACCATCTTATTTTCAAAATTTAATATCGAGAGCATCTTTATTATTTATTATTTTGAATAAAATATCTTTATAGATTATCACTTTTGTGGGTGAGTTAGGGTAGGTGGCCGAGTAATAGGTAAAATAAATATTTTTATCATGACTATTATATTATTGTGATATTTTGTGCAGAATTAGTAAAATTACTTGTACAAGAAAGGATGAATATAAGAATTAATGTTCATATTTGTTTTTTCTTCTTAATTCTTCGAATTGTAATTAACACAAATATAAATTAGGATTACAAACTCTATGAAGGATGGAACAAACATCGATAGCTACTCTATGTAAACTAAATAAATCAGAATTTAGAATAAAGTTTGGAAAATAATATAATGAAAAACAGAGAGTGTTAACTAACAATATTTATTATAACTTTTTCTATTAAACAATAAGTTCTATAAATTACTTGAAATACCCAACTATTTCCAACTTCTATTCATAGCTCCCTAGATGTCTTTCCTTCTACTTTATCTGATCTTTTTTAGTTTACATTAAATATTTTTTTCTACTCAGATGAGTTTACTCTCATATATAGACTCTGATAAAGTTCTAGACTATACATAGACTCTAGTTGCTCGTCACGGGTCTAGATTATGATTTTTAAAATATATTTATTAAGTAAAAACTTTGATTATGTGTAGAATATGTTGTGGACATCTTCCTTATGTTTGTTAACGGTTAGTGTGTATCTTTAAATTAGAATTCATGGTAGGAAAAAGAGTCCTAGTATTGTGCAGTATTATACTAATTTATAATATTAATCAAAATTTTCTATATGTTATTCTGGTTATAAATATTACTTATCATATATCATTTTATATATATGGGTTGATTTATTACGAGTAACTATGTACTTTCATGAGACTGATAATCCAATTTATTTCATATAAAAAATTCTTAAGATAATAGACTTGAACAACTTGATTTATATGCTTGAAAAATACAGATTTTCAAAATTAAACAGTGGTGAAACATTTACCACATGCTACCAAAATTTTTAGGGCTTTTCTTTAGGGTTTTTCTTCCAAACGGCTATGGAATCGATGTTCCTTTTGGCAAATTTCTGATGTATTGAAGTGCATTGCAAGAAATATTCTGAAATTGATTGGAATGATAATATGCATTTATGGTTTCTTTTCATGAAAAAATTATAAAATTTATGAAGAATAAATACATGTTAATATTTTAAAATTATTTTGTTTATATAAAGATTTGGTTGATAATTATTCTACAAGACAAACTTAAATGTAAAGCAGAGAATATATCTTTATCTTTTTACCTTACTAAAAACAATTCGTGTAATTCTCTTTTTTCTCAAAGAGTCATTGAATTATATAAATTCTAAAATAACCGTTTTTCATAATTTAAAAAATGGTATGTATAATGTGTGCCCAGATTAGTCACTATTTGAATTATTTAGATACATGTTAACATTTTCAAATATTGTTATTTTTCGGTTATTTGTTACGTGTCAAAATGCGCTTAATTTCTATCAGAAATTAATTATGTTAACATGGACCTGCATCATTTTGCGTGTATTAGCATATTTTATAAAAAAAATCAGAGTTTATTTTAAATTCATAAAATATTTTGAGTTCTTAAAAGTTATCAGACCGGAACCGAACCGACACGTCAAATCCCACAAAATTTGTAGTTTTATGTATATAAAATCATGGGAATTCCAAATTTATATTATTGCATATTTTGAAAATTCATAATTTTTTAGGAACTTTGACATAATTTCTATAATTATTTGAGAATTAATTATTCCCCTTAGTTAATTTTGGGCTAAATATTTTTATTAAGTGGTATAGTCCCAAATATTTTTAGGACTATTATTATGTAAATATAAATAGTTTTTAATTAATTAAGATTCATATATATTTTTAGAAAATAGGAAAAAAAATTGTTTTAAAAATAAGGAAATCCCCTAAAATCAGTTTCTATTGTTCTTGAGCTTAAGTGAGATTCAAAATCAAATTTGAAGGTGATGTAGAACTCCAATTTCAGTATTTGAGTACACAAATCGAATCCTAATCATACTTTCCTGTTTAGCCCATCAATTTCTTCCGAAGGGTAATAACTTTATAAACCCGATTTTAGGCTTCTTGTTCAAATTTAAGGGATTCATTTTTATCAATTGTTCATTTGTTTTTATGTTATATTTAGATTGATTTAGTAATTTCCAGTTCAATTATGTGCTTAATTTCATTGTTTAATTACGGGTTATGTTGATCATAGTCGAGGGCTATATCATGATTTTTTATTTGATTTTTGGTGTCATTTTTTATAGTATGTTCATGTTGATTGCTATGTAGGATTGAGTAATTTATAAGCTTAGATTTGAGCTATGATTCGTCAAGGTTGGTTCAGTTTTTTCGTCGCGTTGAGTTTGGCCGAAAATCAAACGTGATGTTCGAATTTTTGATCGGAAATTACGATCGGTTGATTGTTTAGTGATGTTATAAATTAATATTAGTTGTTTTAATTTTGAACGAAACCCAACTGAAAAATCATTCAAACAGAGTTATTTTCATCACAATGGGAGACTCGCCAAAATCTGTAGTTTTACCAGAGTGTCTTATGTTCTTCGTGACCCAGAGTTGTTCCGATTTTCTAACCTAGAGTCGACCTCGTTTTGATCCACAAGAACCAAAGACTTTTTCCTAAAAATTGTTTTTGATTTCTGATTTATTAAAAATTCAAGAAATTTATTTTTAAATCTAATATTTTATTTAATAGTTTAATTTTTTAATAATTAAACTGAATTGTTTTTAAATTCTAGAAATTGTTTGCTTTATTAATTTCAATTCTAATTTGATTAAATTATTTATAATTCATTTAATTATATATTTATTAATCTAAATGCTTTGATAAATCTTTAATTAAATGAATTTATTAAAAAGTAGTTATACAAAATATATTTATTTTCCTCTTCTTAAGTTGTATAACATTTAAACTTCTACCACTTTCTTTACGTGAACAAGTGCCCTTATTTAAAAGGATTGTTAAATCACTTCTAATAGAATCGTACAAATGTAAAACTAGCATAAATGATATTGAGCAATTTTTAATACTGTACTGGAAAGCACCGGGTGAGATTACAATAATGTGAGATCAACCAGAAATTCACCGGAGAAACAGGGATAAACCATTACTGATGAAAATGATTTCCAAGTTTCAACAGGACACTCCTAATAGAAGTTCATCACAGAAACAATAATGTGTTTCTCCAAAAGTTTCAACTTTTAGAGCAATCATCTAATAGTAGAAGAAATTAATACCCCAAAATCCATTTAATCTATGCGATCACTATAATTAGCGTGGTGATTGAATAATACATCAAAAAGATTGAAGAAAATAATTATCAAAATAGTGGAACAAGTAATAGTAAGCACTAGGATAAGGTAAACTATAATTTAGAAAAAATAGGAAGAAGATGTAGTTTAACAGTATAACACACACACTATGCACACACTATTCCCAGATATCTGAACAATACACATGAGTATTTGCATAGATAAACTTGTTGTTGAACTTTGATAATAATAAAAGTTAAGTTATTACTACAGACTCGATGCATACATATAATGAAAAAAGAACTACTACTTCTATAAACAGGAACAACTCCTATCAGTACTCCACCACCTACACTTACTCAACTGCTCCTACAAAATAGCTAAATAAACTAAGACTTATTCAAAACACAGAAAAATACGTTTTCCAGACACCAATGCAAATAAACAAATAAACCATATAGAGTTTAGATTATTTCCAACAAATCTCCCCGTAATCTAAACTCCTTTCTACAAGTTTCTGATTCCAAGTAATTCAAGCATCCTTTTGAACTTAATCATTGTCATAGGCTTAGTTAGCACATCTGCTCATTGCTCCTCACTTCGAATATGCTTCACAATAATTTCACCACGCTCTACGCATTCCCGAATAAAATGATATTGTATATCAATGTGTTTACTACGTCCGTGAAACACAGAATTTTTAGCTAAGTCTATTGCTAATCGATTGTCAATGTAGATCATCACGGCTCCAGGCTTCATGTCAGTTATTTGTGTTAATAGATTTCGTAACCACACTCCTTGGCATGCTGCTGCAGTAGCAGCCATGAATTCGGCTTCACAGGAGGACAAAGCAACACATCTTTGCTTCTGAGATACCCATATAATCAGACTTTCATTTAAATAGAAAGCCATCCCACCTGTACTCCTTCGATCCACCACATTGTTACCCATGTCACTGTCTAAGTATCCATAAAATAAGTAGTTACCTGTCCCCTTTGCATAAATCAGACCATACTCAAGTGTACCTGTGATATATCTTAGGATGCGTTTAGCTGCATTGAGATAAAGAATAGTCGGCCTCTCCATAAAGCAACTTACAACACCTACAGAAAAAGCTATATCGGGGCGAGTATGAACCAGATACCTCAAGCCTCCTACCATGATTTTGAATTCCGTAGAATTAATTGGCTTTCCCTTATCATCTTTATCAATCTGCACCTTTGGTTCCATGGGAAATTTAGCAGAATTGCAGTCCTTCAGTCCAAATTTCTCGAGCAATATCTGAGCATATGATGTTTGCTTTAGCTTCATGAATCCCTCATCTTGAATTACTTCGATGCCCAAGTAATGAGACAGCCTTCCAAGATCACTCATATCAAATATCTCACCCATCTGATGTTTAAACTTGTTTACATTTTCGATGCTAGTTCCCGTGACCATGATATCATCTACATATACACCAATAAGTAGCACCTCCTCTCCTTCATGTTTTGTATAAACAGCGTGCTCATATGGGCATTTAAAAAAAACCCATTCTCTCGAGAACCTTGCTGAGTTTTGAGTACCATGCTCTCGGTGCTTGTCTTAAGCCGTACAGAGCTTTCACCAGCCTATACACCATCTGCTCTTTTCCTTCTTTAATGAACCCTTCTGCTTGTGTCACATACACCGTCTCCTCCAATTCGCCATTGAGGAAAGCAGACTTGACATCTAAATGATCTACTACCCAACCATTCTTTGATGCTAAAGCCAGTAGAAGCCTTACTATTTCCAGCCTAGTTAATTGTGCGAAAACGTCATCAAAATCTACTCCCTGCCGATAAGCATACCCCTTTTGCGACCACCCTCGCTTTGTACTTCACGATTTCACCCTTTGTGTTCCGCTTAATTTTATACACCCACTTCAAACCAATTGGCTTTTGTCCTGGTGGAAATTCCACTAGCTCCCACGTCTTATTTTTTCAATAGCATAAATCTTGTACTTCATTTCCAACTCCCATTCTTTATCTTTCGCTGCTTGTTTGTAATCTGTAGGTTCTTCAATTCCCAGCAACAATAGATCATCTCCGAGTTCAATTTCCTGTGTTTCATTATAAATCTCATGAAGTAAATGAAATTTATTGGGTTGATTGCTGTCACCTGATGATGTACTGATTTCATCAGTATTTGAGCTTAATAGACTGATACTTGATGGACTGTTACTCATTGTTGCACCACTTTCACCGTTCCCCTCCGTTTCGTTACTAGAGATGCTGGCACCATTCCCTACTCTTCCATTACCAGAGAAGTTTGAGCCTTCACAGTATTCTTTGGTAACCCCTGTTACATTTTCAATAGCCACCGAAAAGGTTCCACCCAGTTGTTCACCTTCTTTTCCTTTATTTTCCTACTGCCAAACTCTATTTTCTTCGAACACAACATCACGACTCACTAGTATTTTTCCACTAATTGGATCATACAACCGTGAAGCCTTAGTCCCGGGTTCTCTACCAAGGTAAATAACCATTTTACTTCGGTCCTCTAATTTTGTTGTATGCCCACTTTGTACTTTCATATGAGCGACACTCCCAAAAACTCTAATGTATGACACATCAGGCTTCTCTCCTGTCCATGCTTTGCGAGGAGTTTTCCCTGTCAGAGCTCTTGTAGGTAATCTGTGCAGCACATATATCGTGTGCGTTACAGCTTCCCCCCACAACGTTAAAGGCAGTCTCATCTCCTTCAAAAAACTGCGTGCCATAGCTACAACGGTACAATTTCTGTGCTCTACAACCCCATTTTGTTGGGGTGTGTAGGGTGCATTAAAATATTATATAATGCCCATGTCCTCACAAAATTATTTGAATTGGTTAGAGCAAAACTCCCCTCCTCTATCGGTTCTTAGCACCTTGATCTTGTTTTCCTTTTCTTTCTCAATCATCACTCTAAATTTTTTGAATGCTTTTAAGACTTTGTCTTTGCTTCTTAGCATATAGGTCTACATCATTCTACTAAAATCATCAACAAGAAGTAGAAAATATTTGTTACCTCCCAAAGTGGCTGGAGTAATTGGTCTACAAAGATCTCCATGGATCAATTCCAATGGTTTCTTTTCATGAAAAGTTTTCCTTGCTCAGAAACAATCCCCTTGCCTGCTTCGACATCAAACAGCCGGTACACATCTCCTTTGGATTCAACAATTTAGGTATCCCATATGCCATGTTATTTTTAGACATTAGTTTGATTGCCTGAAAATTCACATGGCCAAGACGTAAGTGCCATAACCACTCTGGATCTTTCAATTTTGACAGCATGCAATTACCTTTGCTTGATTCCATTATGATCTTGTAAAGCCGATTTGCAGATCTTATAACCTTCATGAGCAGCCTTTCCTTTTCATATGAACCAACGAACCATCCCCAAATTTCACTTGACCTGTGATACTTTCATCCAACTCCTTGAATTTCGATCGTAACCCCGTCATATGGTTACTAGCTCCGTTATCCAAATACAACAAGTTGGATTCAGTTTGCATCTCAGAATCTTTGCTTAACTTTGGTCGAACATCTTTCTCATTCAACAAGAGTGTCCGTTCTTCCACTTTTTCTTGTTTTACCATAAGCAAAGCAGGTTCATTATCATGGATTTATGATAAGTTCACCTCTTGATTTTTCTCCCTACCTCATCGTGGTTTACGACAAGTTGCAGCAAAATGTCCATAGTTGTGACAATTAAAACATTTTACCTTACTTATTTCTCTCACACCATGAAATCCCTGAGACCCTCCTCGAAATTTCTGGTTTTGTGAACTGTCAGTTCCTCATGTACTTGTTCTCTTTAACCATTCCTTCTTGGTTAACAATAGTTGCCCTCCATTTGTTTCTCGCTTTGCCCACTCATCCTCAGTCAAGAGTAATTGATTTCCAAGCTTCTCTATTTGGCCATGAGTTTTTTCCTCATGCGCCTTTAATGATCCCACGGCCTCTTCTATTGACATCTCATTCAACTTTCCAAATTGCTCCATTACAGAGCTTATTTGCAGAAACCTAGAAGGTACAGCCCTCAACAGCTTCTTCACCACATAACATTTTTCAACAATTTCACCCAACGCTCGTATGTTGGTTACTAGGTCGTTTAACATCATACAGAACTCACCGATAGTTTCTGTCTCCTTCATGCTAAGCACCTCAAACTCTGACTTTAAGGTCTGCATCTTGGCCTGTCTTATGCGATCGGAACCTAGGCACATCGTTTTGATGGCATCCCATGTTTCTTTTGTCGTATTCTTAACAGCCACTGACAATAAGATGTCCTCCGGAATGGATTGATAGATGGCTTCCAAAGCCACTATCTTTCTTTTCCTCAGCTGCAACCTTTGGATCTGCAAGCTCCACTGCCTTCCAGATGTCGTGTGCTTGCATATTCACCTTCATTTTAAGAGACCACGTTGTGTAGTTACTCTTGCTCAACATTGGATAGCTCAACGCCACCGTCCCATCTTTTGTTTTATCTCCCTCCGTCATAACTGGTCTTGGCATACACTTTGGCATACAACGCTCGAGAGCTCTGATAGAAAATGAAGTTTAACAGTATGAACACATACATTATGTACACACTATTCCGAGATATCTGAACAATACACACGAGTATTTGCTGAGATAAACTTGCTGCTGAACTTTGATAATAATAAAAGTTAAGTTATTACTACAGACTCGATGCATACATATAATGAAAAAAGAACTACTACTCCTATAAAACAGGAACAACTCCTATCAGTACTCCACCACCTACACTTACTCAACTGCTCCTACAAAATAGCTAAATAAACTGGGACTTATTCAAAACACAGACAAATACGTTTTCCAGACACCAATGCAAAATAAACAAATAAACCATATAGAGTTTAGATTATTTCCAACAGAAGAAAGCAAGCAAGCCAGATACAAAATTACATTCACACAATAAACGCAATCGAACAAATACAAAAAAAAAACAAAAATTAACACATAAACATATAAACATATAGAAGCATAAACCTAGTGAAATATTTTTACCTTAATGAAAGCTTTAAACCCCTGAAACACTTCAATCCGCTGAAACACTTTAATCCCCTCAAAAACTCCAGTCCGGTGAAATAGAAGATATAAACTATTACTAAAACAGTTTATACAAGATATACAACTAAATGCAAGAGTAAAAAATGAAAATGCAAGATGTATTACCACTTAATCGAAGAAGCCCCAAATCGAAGAACCCTAATAACCTGTAAGAGAAAATTGATATGTTAGTAACTAAATCCAAAGAAAGTGTGTGTGTTTGTGTATTCAAGTACCTAATCCATACTTGAATCCACGTTTGAATCGAAGAAGAGAGTGGGTCGAGAGAGAAAGAGAGATGTGCCCGTAGAGAGCGAAAGAGAGATGTGTGGGTCGAGAGAGAAAGAGATATGTGTGGGTCGAGAGAGAAAGAGATATGTGTAGCCGTTTGTGTTTGTGTGTTTTTTACGGTCAATTTTCAATTGGGGGAAAACTACCGCCCAAACATTTTCACCTTGGGAACTATAATTTCATTTTATTTTTTATTCAAAAATTAAGTGTTTATTTATTTATATAAGTAGAAAATGTTTTTTTATTATTTATATATTTTATTATTTATTTTTTAAATTAAATATGAAAATTTTAAAAATATATATAATATTAAATATAATATTTTATAGTAATGATTGATCCAGAATAGAATTTACAATGTAAATTTATGATAATATATTTACTTTAATTTTTAAAAATTACAATAATACCTATTATAACACCACATACTATTGTTAAATGTCGTGTAACACTGTCGCATTCATGTAACACTAGGTTAATGGCTATTATAACACCAATTTCATGGTGTTACAATAGACCTCAGATTTCTGAGTTACCGCAATGAAATGTTTGTAACGCTTTTTAAAAAATATTGCAGTAGCCCACTTATGGCGTAGTGAAAGGTAAATTTTAATGTAATCAAAGTACATTAATTCTCGTATAAAAATATAACTATTTCAAGTCTAAGGACCATTACATCATTATCACAGTGATGTAAATCGGAGCCTTATTGGACTATATATAAATAAACTAATTAATATTTTAAAATTATTTCGAGCTTTTAAAATTATATAAAGATATTGAATAATAAATTAATATTATTATTAATTGATTTATTCTTATTTAATTCATAATAAATAAAACATTTGTACAAATATTCAGATTCTAAATTATACAAATGTTCTATATTCTAAATTCAGAATAGATAAATGAGTAGGGGAATAGAATTAGTAAGGGTGTCAATTATTATGGCTCCTTTCAATAAAAAGTTTTAAGATTGGATAAATGCGTAAGAGGCCGTGGCGGCGATGCAATATGAGCTATGTATTATATTTATCATAAATTGTTGTTGCGTAGTTTATATCAAAAAGTGATATTGATATTTAATTTTTTGTTGATATCAAAAATTGGTATTAACTCAGGTTCATGGGTATTGCCAGTCCCCAACTCCAAAATTCACCATATTGACCCGGGGTTACAGAACTGGATTAATAATTTCAATTTTCCAACTTTTGATCTCAGTAAAGAGGATAAAATTCTCTGGAACAATATTGTTATTCAAAGAGTGAAATCATGGCATATTTGGGATGCAACCAGATTCAGACTTCTAGAGGTCCCTTATTGTATTTTGGTTTGGAAAAAACTCAGAATTGATAGATATGCATATCATCTTTGGCTCATTTGCCCTGGTAGAATATCCACATTGCACAGATTGGACAATTTCGGAATTGATATCATACCTAGCTTGTTCACTTCAGTATGGGATGTTAGTATCAAAATTTGTATTGATATCTAAGTTGACATTGACATCAAAATGAATATTAATATTATGATTGGAGTTTTGAACAAAGTTAATATAAAGTTTATAATTCAGTCTGTTATCACTATTTCATATTGTTATTTACTATATTTTCGTAAACACTTTTTACAAGTTCTGATCCTTGAGATTCAAATTATTGCTTAAGCATATATATATATATTTCAAAATATATTCTTGTTCGAAATTTTTGAAAACGGCTTTATAAAACTTCTAAAATTGCATAGTATTGATGGTATTAATTTTGTGATTTATGAAGCTATATTTTATTTACTAAAATTCATTCTTTTTAATCATAATTTTATTAATTATTGAATTACTAGTATACCCTTGCATGTTGTGGTTTTTGGTTATGAAATGCTAGTTTAAGTTATATATAATGAAATGAGCTTAAGGTCAGTAGCTATGATGAAGTTACCATGCATGCATACTTCGAATTCTTGCTTAAAATGCTAAGTGATGGCTTGTCTTGTGATGTGTTACCTTACTTGTTTTTATAAGAGATCTTCATGCTAAATAAAATTACAAATGAGACTTAAATGTTATTAGTCAGTAGGTATTAGTGTATGTTAGGGCTTGCCTTGGTCTGTTGTTGATTATTATTTGGTTTTTGTGTAATGAAAGGAGTTAAGGTGGAAGGAGTCGCATTGATCTTAGTTGGGAAGATTTTTGTACTAGAAGTTTAGGTCATTTTAGGTGAGTTTTAGCAAGGACTTGGTAGGCCTGAGCTCAAGGGAGTTTGGACTTGGTTCATACTTGAGTCCAGTAGTTTTAGATTGCATAAAAGCTTGTATTTGGTTAGGCACACACACACAAACCTGAGAACAACTCAAAATGGGGCAGATTTGGGTAAACTTGACTTTTGGTTGATTATCAGCATGTCATAGGTTAGTCCTTCATGGGACCTTGGTCTAAATAGATGTAAGAAGTCTTAGAAAGCTTAACAAGTCATTAAAACCTATAATTGAACTAAATAGGTGAGTTTTAAGTTGGTAAAATTAGGGAAGTTTGGAAATCAGGGAAGGCAGTTTTATGTCAACTTCCACTTAAGGCCTAGGGAGGCCTGAGTAAGGCCTTTGAGTCATTCCAACTTTGAGAGTCAATTTAGAGTCTTAATGACCTTTAAAAGTTTGTTTGGAGTGAAGACCCAAGGTGGATATACCTTATTTCCACCAAAATACCCGAGAGTCACCATTAGAGTTTCCTTTAGAAGCTTTAGAGAGGTGCGTTGCATTTGTGTGTATTTTAAGTGAGGCTTTGATGTCAAACCAATTGCTAAAGTTAGCTTAAAGTCATAAGAAGTCATAGGAGTCAAAATATAGCAAAGGCCTAAGGTAGAACTTCATATTTTTTCCAAGGTACACCATTGGTGCCAAGGTGTGCATTTGATAAGTCAAATAGTGTGCATTGCATTTGTGAGTCATTTATAGTGAGGCATAAGTGTGCCTTACTGAATTTAGGTTAAGTTAAGGTCTTGTAAGGAGGATTAGGAGTATTGGTCATGATAATTGTATGTATGAGATTAAATGCATAAGTGACTAAGGCCGTAAATAGAATCAAAATGTGTACTATTAACTAAGTAATAAATTGACATGTCATTTCTTGCTATGTGTTATGTGATTTATATTGTTCATATATTATTTGTAATTAGTAGAATTTAAGTGTATATATATGTGTGTGTATTTGTGTATATGCATATTCATAGTATACGTGAAAGGGTAGTAGCAAGAATTGTAATGAGGATACTATTTATCATAGGTTCAAGTAGAAGGCCAGGAAAGGAGCCCATGGACGATTCAATTCAAGTACTCAGTAATCATAGTCCAGGAAAGTGAACTCTCAACATACCTCTATAATTTTGTTGCTTGTGGTTAAAAACCCCGTGAATGCATGACTACGGTTTCAATAAGATTAATTAGTCCCTGACATCACCCAATGATTAAATTTTGAATCTAGTTAATCTCTTTCATACTTGAATTGATTCCTTTTCCTCACATATTACCTAATATCCATGTGAATACCCTACAATAGTTCCTTAAGAAATCATGTGAATCCTAATACCCTCAAAACCTAGAATCATTTCCTTTGGAAACCCAAACACTAGTATCGTTTCCTTCATTTGAACTTTGACAATACCAACCCTTGTTATCTTGTCCTTGATCAAGAACCCTTTTTAAATTAAAAGGAATTGGATGGTATGTTTTGATAATACTGAGGCACCAGTCACCGTTAAAACCTCAGTAGCAGGGTGCCTGATGGCTTTTATATGGCCAATGTGTGCCGAGGATCCTCAATGGTTGTGAATCACTTGTTATGTGGTTCGGAGCTTTGATGTGGGCTGATCACCCTTCATTGGTCATAGCGTTGTGTGATTTCCAATTTCATTCACTCATTATAACTTGATCTTCTATTTGAGATTTCATATTGCTGATTTGTCTTCTGTTATCGTTTTATCACGGTTATGATGCATTGTTATATACTGTTATTCACTTGATGAGCATTTTTCTCATTGATATTGTTATTGATGTTATCCCTTCAATGAAACCCGAAGATGGTTCGTTTCAAGCAAACCGCGCGTAAGACTTCTGGGGACTCGAGGTATGCCTACCATCAGATATTGGAGCAGGTAGGGAACTAGTAGTTCCCTAAGGGTTGTAAACTTTGGGTTTAAAATTTAGTAGTAATTTGACTTAAGATATTTTTGATTTGTAATATGAATATGTTAGATGTTTTTCAAACTCATTCCTGTGTATTCGGGGATTGTGGATAAGGGTTGTAGCCTTAATATTCTATCTTTTGTAGTACTTTAATGTTTAATTATTATTATGCATATTTCTGCTAGTTAGTAGTGTGGGTTCGTCATAGGTTGGTATCAGAGCCACAGGTTTGAGTCACTGAACAACATAGGATAAATGAAGATAAGATAGGAATTTAGAGAATCGGATGAACTTAGATCATTTGGGTTTTGGGACGTTAGAATCTATAGGTTTTCTAACCCTTTTATTTATAACCACGTATATATATATAATTGTTTGACAGGTATCATTCTCAGTGACTCTCGGATTCCCTTCTACTATGCCATTCCCTCTTTACGCGCAGATGGTATTGATGGTTGATCGACTGGAGGGCGAGAACGTGAATCTTCGACGTAGGGTGGACCAGCTGTATCGCGAGAACTCGAACGACGAGGCCGACCGACCCCGACTGATACCTAGGCTTTAGGAGATCATCCAGATGGCTGAGGACCGATTATCATTAATGATTCCACACTGTGAGAGAGAGAGTCAGATCACTCTTACCGCCATTACCAACGAGCTCCGCCGAGTGATTAGCCGTCTCTGTGCCCCTGTTCCCCCACCATCATCCTCTTAGACTATCATATAGTCCACTTGTTTCCAGCATCGTTGTTGATTAGTACTTTCATTTCCATTTGTACCTTGTACCCGGATTGTTTCAGAAAGACTTTATTTGCACTTTATTTCCTGTTCGTACTTTATTCGCACTTTTCATTCGAACTAATGTTAAATTCGCACCTTGATTATCTCTATAATATTGTCATCTCATTACCATGCTATATACTTGCTTAAATAGAACTTGTTGTTTAAATTCTGTCGATTTTGATGAAACATTTGCTCATGTTGCAAGACTTGAAGCCATCAGAATCTTCTTAGCCTATGCAGCCCATGCCAATTTCAAGGTCTATCAAATGGATGTCAAAAGTGTCTTTCTGAATGGAGATTTGGAGGAAGAAGTATATGTCAGTCAACCTCCTGTTTTTAAAGATCCAAATTTTCCAGAACATGTATATTATCTTTTAAAAGCACTTTATGGACTGAAGCAAGCACCTAGAGCCTGGTATGACACTTTATCAAAGTTCCTTTTGGAAAATCACTTCACAAGAGGTACTGTAGATAAAACTTTATTTTTCAAGAATGTTAATGGCTCTAGTATACTTGTTCAAATTTATGTAGATGATGTTATTTTTGGCTCTACAGATGAGAAACTTTGCAAAAAGTTTGCCAAATTGATGCAAAGTAAGTATGAAATGAGCATGATGGGAGAACTAACTTACTTTCTTGGTTTACAAGTTAAGCAAGTTAGTGATGGAATATTCATTAGTCAAACTAAATATATTTTTGATCGTTTAAAGAAGTTTGATCTAATGGATTGAACATCTACAAAAACTCCCATGGCCACTGCAACTAAGCTTGAATTAAACACTACTGAAAAGTCTGTGGATATTTCAAGTTATAGAGGCATGGTTAGCTCACTTCTGTACTTAACAGCTAGTAGGCCAGATATAATGTTTGCTACTTCTTTAAGTGCTAGATTTCAGGCTGATCCTAGAGAATCTCACTTAATAGCTATTAAGAGAATTTTCATATATCTCAAGGGAACACCAAACCTTGGCATTTGGTACCCTAGAGATTCTGGTTTTGATCTAACTGGTTATTCAGATGCAGATTATGCAGGTTGTAGAATTGATAGAAAGAGTACAACAGGAACCTGTCAATTTCTAGGAAACAAGCTTGTGTCCTGGTTCAGTAAAAAGCAAAATTCAGTTTCTACTTCTACAACTGAAGCTGAATATATTGCTGTTGGAAGTTGCTGTGCACAGATTTTATGGATGAGAAATCAATTGCTGGACTATGGTTTGCAAGTTGAGAGGATTCCAATTTTCTGTGATAATACAAGTTCAATTACCATCACTGAAAATCCAGTGCAACATTCAAGGACAAAGCACATAGATATCAAGTACCATTTCATAAGGGAACATGTAATGAATGGTACTGAGGAGCTACATTTTGTTCCAAGTGAGAAGCAACTTGCAGATATCTTTACCAAGCCACTGGATGAATCCACCTTTTCAAGGTTGGTAAGTGAGTTAGGTATGCTTAATTACTCTTAAATCTATCTGAGTTATTTTGCAAGTTGATATGCAGCCAGAAATTTAATTGATTTTTCAGTCTTGGATGAAATTTTGGCTAAGTCAAAATTTACATCTCGACGGATGACCCTTATCCATCGAGTTTGGTCATCCATCGACATACAGTTTGCTAATAAAAATCAATTACTTTTCTGGAATATTTTATGTCTCGACGGATAACAGTTTATCCTCATCCGTCGAGTTGTCTTAATCTCAGCCGTTAATTCCCTGTACATTATCCATCGAGTGTACTTACAGTTTGTAAGCATTACACGACGGATAATGGGTGGAATTTTTACAGTTTATTTTTAAACGGCTATTTTAGGCCATTTCTATTGGTTAATTTATTTTACTTTATTATTTTTATCAGTTATTTTTGAGATAGTATAAAAGCTTATTTCATTGCAATTGTTTTCTTTTATCATTCTCAAATTCAACTGCTCTAATTTTATTCTCTTTCAAGCACTTACTCTCCTTCTCTTCAAGCTTTTATTCTCTAAATAGTGGCACCTGTTGTAAAGATTATTTCTCAAACTAGGTTCATTTATGAGAAGAACAATTTCACTGCATTAGTTAACAAGGGTATTCAGCAATCGGATGACTATCACAAGATGATGGACTTTGTGAAGAATTGCAAGCTCAATTATGCCATGCTGGAATCACCCACAATCTTCTGTGAAGTTGTTGAAGAGATGTGGACCACTGCTACCTACAACTCTACTGAGAAGACCATCACTCTAACCATCAAAGGTAAAGAATTATGTATCAATAGTGATGTGATAAAAGCATGTTTCAAAATTCCTGATAACAATGTGACTTCACCACACAATGACACTGATATTATCAATATGCTTAATTCCATGCACTATGCACTTCATACTTCTAAACTGAGTGATATTAGGAGAATGGGTCTTAGGAAGGAGTGGAGTTTCTTGTGTGATGTAGTTACAAAGATTTTCTCAGGAAAGATCAGTAATTTTGATTCAGTGAATATTTTCATGCTTAACATGCTATATATGCTAGTTACAGATAAATTTTATAATTTCAGTGACCTTGTCTTGTTTGAGTTAGGTTTTAAATTAGGTGAGTTAGCTAAAAGAGGTAAGAATGTGTATTATGCTAGATTTCTTATGTTATTGGCTAACAACCTCTGTGAAGAGATTGTGCTTGAGAACCCTAACAACAAACTGGATTGTTGGGTTCAAGAGAGAAGGCTCATTATAGATTTGAACAGGGCCAATCATCACAAGGATGTGCCAATGTTCTACTTTCCTGTAATGCAGGCACCTCAGGTAAGTGAGGTAAGTTCATCCATCCCTACAACTATTTCAACCTCCACAATTTCTTTGAGTTCAGGAGTAGCTATGGCAACTGTGCCAATAACCAAATAGTTGCCTACCAAAGCTGCCAAACCTACTACTATTTCCAAATCCAAATCAAAGAAAACCCCCTCTGGTATCTCTCAAAAGATACCAGTTGAAAAATCCACAAAAGCCAAGGAGGGGAGTGTGAAGGAGGGAAAGTCAGGTGAGGGAATGGGTGAACATCAAAGAAACCCCAAAAATAAGGTTGGAGAGTTGAGTGAATCCCAGCCTAGCCACACTGCAGTTTCCCAACAAACTGCAGTGCTTAAAAAAGGATAAAAGCTCACTTCTAGATGCATCCTCCCAAAAGGATATAGTTATTGAACAAAGCTCTCAACCAAGAGCACAGGCCAAGATGCTTAGGGACACAAGCTCACCCCAAACTTATACAAGAAAGAAGAAATCTAAAACCTCTTGGGATGCACAGGATACACACATAGTGCAAACTGGTGCTAAAGACACAGTCACTGCACCTTCTCAAGTTCAGTTTGATGTGGCTCCAATAAATATGGAGTCACAGCCAAAATCTCTAGTTATAAGAGCACCTCAAACACCATACTCACCAACAAATTGTCTGGATGTGGATATGATAAACACATAAATTCCTGATTCCCCTTCTTTAACTCTGTTGGGGAAGCCAAAATCCAGTGCAAGTGAGCATCATCTTTTAGATGATTTGTTGGCTCACTTGCCAGTTCTTTCAGAAACTGTTGTGTCATTTGTGCCTAAAATTTCTTCAATCAGCATAGAGTCAACAATAGTTTCTCTTCCCACCTCATTCATTTCTACTCTCTCGACGGATATTGCTCATCCATCGAGTAGTGATTGTATCCCGACGGATAAGCCTAGCAGTTTTCCGTCGGACAGCAAAACCACTCACTCGATGGATATCACTCATCCGTCGAGTATCTCTGCACAACTTCAAACTTCAATTATTTCAAGTGCAGAAAATTTAGTGGTTGTACAGTCACTCTTAGGATTGAGAGAGCAGAGTGTCTTGAGTGAGAGGCTGGGTTGCTCCCAGGCAAAAGGAGAGGAAATGAGTGAAAATCTGTAATCCATTTCTTCAGGATTGGCAAAAGGGAGTGAGAGGAGTCCCACCTTAGTAGGTGATGGTGAGGGTGTGAGGGTAGGAAGCAAGGGTGAGACCCTGATGCAACAAAGGAGAGAACATGAGAGAAAAGCAGGTACAGAGGATATAAGGGTGGATCCAGCCATTGCTCATGAGTCAATGATTGTGGATGATGCAGAAAAGGAAAGACAATTTCAGCAACATTACAAAGCTGTAATTGATAACATTTCCTTGGATGCTGACACTTTTACTCATCCTGTGTCAGCCTATCAACTGTTGGCTGCTCAGGGCAATGAGGAAGCAGAGAAGACTTTAAATCTAATACATACTTCAGAATCTCTACAAAGGGATAAAGTTTTTGTTAATTTAATGCCTTCTACAGCAGGTGAGCCATCTGAAGAATTTGGAGTAAATTCTAATGATGATGACTCTGTTTCATTTGATGGAAGCATGAACTTAGGGGGAGATGAAGGCCCAAGTTCTATTCCAGATCTACCTGAATGGGCTTTGATAAAGGAGTCTACACCAGGACAATTCAATGTATCCTTAGTCAAACAAATCATGTTTATCCAAAAGGCCATTCAGAACACCTCAAATGCTGGTACCAAGGCTATTCTTCAAGCCCACCTAGATTCTCTACATCTCATGGAGCTACAGCAATTAAGACAGAATCTGAGTGTGGATGAACTCAAAAAGGATATAGCTGACTTGAAGACCTACAATTCTGATAAGCTGGATTTAATAATGCCCTATGGTACCATGCAGGATCTGCTCCTGAGACTGAGAAGAGAATCAGATGCTGAAAAGAAGCTGGCCAAATTGGAGGACAGAGTTCAAGTTATTGAAAACTCTGTGGTCACCATTCTTCAAAATCAACAGTCTCAGACCAGTCTTCTAATGCAACTGGCTAAAGCACAAGGCTTGACTCCTCAACTTGATGATAACAAAAAGGGGGAGAAAGGACCAAGTGAGGGGGAGAAACTTCAGATACAAATCAGTAAAGTAATTGTGCCTTCAATTACTGTCTCAAAGCCACCAGTTGTAGATGGTATAGATCTGATTCAAGCAGCAGCAGCTAACTTGAAAGTTGCTGAGAAGGAAAAGTTGAGTTTGGTCAACTGGAAGAAAATTGATAAGGAGATACAGAAAAAGTTTGAACTTGTCAAGGAGCCAGTTAATTCAGCCATCCATCACTCTCAAGTCAAGCAAATTAGTGTGCATGAGATGAGCATGAATTATCTGAAAAGAGGATAATCCTCCTGCATCAAGTCTCCAAAGGCTGAAATGATTCTTAAACCAAGGGCAAACTACTCAAAATCATCTTTGAAGAACCCCTTGGACTTTGTGTATGAGACACCCAAGCCTGATGAAAAGAAGCTTCTGTCAAGATCAATTGTCTTCTATACAGATCCAGCTTATTCAATTTCTAAAAGAAGGATTGCTAAAATTGTCAGAAATGGGAAAGAAATTTGTGTGGTGGCTGGCCACCCTCAATTTGCTCAAGCAAAGAGAGAAGAAAAATCTAGATTGAAGCAGGAAAAGAAGCAGGCTGCTCTAGATGCTAAAAAGGCTAAACAAAAGAGAGATCAGATTGCTATCTTGGCCAAGCTACATGCTGTAAACACATCACAACAAATTCTCTCTCAACCATCTGAAGCTACTGAATCAAGGAAGCAAGTTGAAGAACAAAAGAAATCTCCAAGAAAGAAAGAATTGGCTAAAAGAACTAAAAGAAAACTGGATATTGTTGACAAGGAATTGGAAGATCAATTTCCTAAGATATCCACACCAATTACAACTCAAGCAACAAAGCCTTTTGTGGTATTTGAAGACATAGAGGTGGTGGATCCCTACAGGAATATTCATGGTGAACCTATTGTGCCCAAGGATGAGCCAATAGATTGGGATAACATACCAATTCCAGACTTCAATCTACCAATCCTTAGCAAGCCAAAAAGGACAAAGTCAATAGCAGTCAAGAAAGTGAAGTTGTCACCTCTCAAATCCAAGTCTGTAGTTAAAACTCAGCCCAAAGTCAATAAGGGAGACTACATGTACTTGTGTGACATCAAAGAATTTTCTGATCTAAACCTCTATCTGGATGAACTAGATGAGGTGAGAGGAATTGATGCATACAGAAACCTACCTGAAAGGTTAGTGTTCAAGTACAAAGGAGGAAAGGAGATTCAGTGGCCACTTCATAGGATTCTTCAAGAGAGCCAAGCTATACTGATTAAAGTTTATTCATCTTTCAAGAAGAACTTTGGGTTTAATATCACTGCAAGAAGACTAGTATTGAAGAAGATTGAAGAACTAAGGAGTGTTAGAGCAAAAGATGCACTCCCAAAGACTCTAATTATCCTATACACTGGGAGAAGAGTGCATCTAAGGCCATACTGGCTGATGGAGTTCATAGATGACAAAGGTGTGAGAAGATTCTTCAGATTTGTTAGGTCCCAATGTGTTTGTAGAAGGGGGGGTTGAATACAAACAGTACCAAATAATCGAATAAATGCGGAATAAAAAATATGAAACAAAATTCAAGTTAAATAAAAATATTATTAAACTTGAAAGGTGTTACAACAACTGTATCGATTATAAGGTATTAATCTCAAATCAATTATCACAAATCTAGAATAAATTCGACATGAACTTTTTCTATTTTTGCAATAATTACAATCAAATGCTAAACGCGATTTGAGATTAAGTTCTAGGGATTTTGATCCGCTAGATTGTTACACAAGAACAAGAGAATGATTTCTAGTTGATTGGATTTAACTTTGCAATCTAGAAGTTGATCTTGAATTAAGCAGATAAAAAAATTGAATGTTTCAGAGGCGGCTGCTTTTTCTTTCTGTTTGTTCTTGGCTTCTATTTTTCTGAATTATTGAGTTGCTGCTTCTCTGCTTCTTTTTAATCAATAGCTGAATAGAATTGAACTGGCATGACAATCCTATAGCTGGCAAGACTTTCGGTAGGACAATGGATTGAACTAGCAAGACAATCTGATTGAACTAGCAAGACACTCAGAATGAACTAGCAAGACAATCCTCCTCCTAGTGTAACTTTCGGTGAGACTATTGAAAATGGCCTAGCATGACAATCGGTATGACAATCCTGATTGTCATGCTAGTTCATTTTCAATTGTCTTGCTGATTTAATGCAGATTTTAATCCAATTAAAATTCTGAAAATCCTTAATATTAATTCAGAATTAATTAATCAATTAATTCAATTAATCAATAAATTAATCTTTACAGATATAATTTATTTTCTTAATTAAATTATATGACTTAATTAATTAATAGAGAATTAATACTACTCTTAAGCAGCAACCAATCTTCTGAATATCTTCTGAAAATCACTGAAATTATGAATCAATTCCACCACTTCAATGTTGACACTCGATGTACTGTCTGGTTCATGAGTGACTAACTTCCGTGACGTTTCTTCATGTCTTGACTTTGACACTTTGATTTTCTTCAGATTAAATCCTTGTAATTAATGATACTCTGACGAGATCTCTGTCACTTGATTAAATCCACGATCTTGATTTATATCACTGAGGCATGATCAACTTCTTGAACTTCTTTCAGTGAATTAACTCCTCAAGTCTGTAGATGAACCTTGTTTCTGAATCCTTTGACAGATATTACTTTGCGAGATCTCTTTGACGGTAGATCCACTATTTACTTATTACATTCTTATTTGAGTTGAGTTGAATCCTCGAATATACAAATAGGCTATGACATATGACTTACAATCTCCCCCTATTTGTTTGTTAGACAATAACACATAAATACCTAGAGGATAACTCAACTAACAAAAAAGAAAAAGATATAAAAAGCAATACAAAGTAAATAGTAGAAAAGTTCTGGACTAGATTTAACATTTTCCAGATTCCAAGTAGATGTTCCTCTAGACTGAACATATCTTCAAGTAGTTCCATCTTCATTTGTACAACCATATTTCCTGTTGAGAAGCCCATATCTCTCTTGCTTCTCCCCCTATGAGAATCAACTGATTAAAGAAGATCACCTTCGTTTACCACCTCTCCCGTACAATAGGATCCGCAGATAAAAACCAATGGTACTCCCCTTTTGAAAATAGCTTCTTCCCTTACTAGAAAATCACCTTGTGTTTACCACCTCTCCCGTACAATAGGATCCGTAGTTACAAACAACAATGGTGTGGTGTAGTGTAAATTTTTAGGATCTTTTTCTTCCTCCCTACTATTTCTCCCCCTTAGTTGAGGAATCCTCCAAACTATTACTTAAGCTTTTATCTCCCCCTTAAAGAAGGAATGTATACCGTCGTCTGAAGGAGTTCTCATATTTCACTTGGTTGGAAAAGAAATAACAAGAAGTTTCTCTTTCTTCCTCACTGTGAGTGTGTGATTCTGTTTAGTGTACCTCACATGTGTTTCACTCTTCTCTCCACTCGTGTTTACACTCATTCTCACAAGTGTATCACTCTTCTCTCATAGCTCCATAATCCAGCTGTACCTGCAAGGAAAATCACCTTAGCCATCCTTAAGGAGGTCACAGGTGGTGCAATGGGAGTTCACAAATCCCCATCCTTGTTAAACTCGTCAGATGAATCTGAGTCATAATTTACAAGTTGCTAGTTTCCCTTTTAGGGTTCCAGATTTGAATTATGGGAAGGTAAACAATGATCCAACGAATTTAGCATAAAGATCAAAGTTCCCTTCTAATGTCTGTGAAGACATTTCCTTGTGACTCATCAGGTAATATCTGAATCATTGTCAACAAGTTGCCGATCTGCACCTATGTCAGATCCACTATCCGCAGATGCATCCAGGGGATTTAAGCCTGGGGAGGTAGACACTGACCACTGACATATGGCTTTTGGATCAGTATCCTCTCCTAACACCTGTAAAGGCAATTGGTCCACTAACGAACCTTGAACAATCGAATCTGACCTTAAAATGGTCGAAACTCTTGTTTCCGTCAACTCATCCTTTGTGTGTGTAACCTCTCCTTGTGCATCAAGAATTAATTATGTTTGAAGTGGTGACACTATATCGGATACCTTGGCCGACAGGCAAAATTCAATAGACGCACCCTGTTGAGAGAATGAGTCTAGTAACTGTTTTTGTGCCTTTGTCAGCCATTACATCTTTTTGAGAAGATGTATGGGGGCTAGCAGTTGTCTCGGTTTAAATACTACTCATCTATGTAGGAGACAGAGCTACTGGGTTGACTACAGAACCTTCCTTATGTGGTGCACTAAGGCACTATCTCCCTCACGCTCATTTATACTACATTTAGTGGTAAGAGAGTGTTGGTTGGTTCTGTTTTTGTGTTTGTCTTTACAGTCTGGGATAGATGTTGTGGGTTTTCAACCTCATGACTGTCAATGAAAGAAAGCCATTGGAGACTGAACCTGTAACACAGAACATATGGTAATAGAGAGAAAATGATTTACAATAGTGATTTCAAAAGATTTTACATGAAATAAGAAATCACTAATGTAGAAAGAAGTTTGATTTTGTTTTTCAATATGAATGAGTTTTTGATAAAACATTGATCACTTAGGGTAAGGTCTAAGTAATTCTCATTCATGTCAAAAGCTTACAAATATCTGTAACATAATGTTAACAAGATATCATTGACCGATACTTGTCAAGTACTTTAGATACTAATTGTTATGTTGCATAATCAATATACCACTGCACATATAAAACAATATGATTGTGCCTAGTGATAAGATAGTTACTAATATGACGACTCTACTTATTCATATAAAATTATAACTTCTGTTAGAGTGCCATACCATGTCCTTGACGATTGCTTGAGCAGTATACTAGTTCATACCAACCTGAAGTGAGATTGTGAAGAAGAGATTGCATAGTCCAATAGATCTGCAGCTGCAAAGTCCATGAATTGTGGTGCACTGACTTCCTCTTTTAACTCACCAATCAGGAGTACACTTGTACACATCTTACTAGAGTCCAATTCCAAGTGTAATGTGCATCAGGTGCCTGATATGTCGTAATATTCTCAAGTCTCGTCACTTGTGCTATATGTTAGATACTGCTTCCTGATAATAACCTAGCACAATATACAAAATTTCACTGATAACATATCCAGCTTGCAAACAGCCATATCCCTTAGATAAACCTTTGCTGTTATCTCCAAAGGTAACCAGGGGGCCAGCTTTCTCAATCACATTTGATAGCAGGGCTCTATCTCCGGTCATATGTCTTGATGATCCACTTGTCAAGAATCCACACTACCATAAATGCTTTATTAATTTCAAATTGTAATTTGATTAAATTATTTATAATTTGGTTTAATTATATATTTATTAATCTAAATGCTTTGATAAAATCTTTAATTAAATGAATTTATTAAAAAATAGTTATACAAAATATATTTATTTTCCTCTTCTTAAGTTGTATAGCATTTAAACTTCTACCATTTTCTTTACCTAAACAAGTGCCTTTATTTAAAAGGATTGTTAAATCACTTCTAATAGAATGTACAAATGTAACACTAGCATAAATGATATTGAGCAATTTTTAATACTGTACTGGAAAGCACCAGGTGAGATTACAATAATGTGAGATCAACCCGGAGAAACAGGGATAAACCATTACTGATGAAAATGATTTCCAAGTTTCAACAGGACACTCCTAATAGAAGTTCACCACACAAACAATAATGTGTTTCTCCAAAAGTCTCAACTTTTAGAGCAATCATCTAATAGTAGAAGAAATTAATACCACAAAATCCATTCAATCTATGCGATCACTATAATTAGCGTGGTGATTGAATAATACATCAAAAAGATAGAAGAAAATAATTATCAAAATAGTGGAACAAGCAATAGTAAGGCATTAGGATAAGGTAAACTATAATTTAGAAAAAATAGGAAGAAGATGTAGATTAACAGTATAAATACACACACTATGCACACACTATACCCAGATATCTGAACAATACACACGAGTATTTGCAGAGATAAACTTGTTGTTGAACTTTGATAATAATAAAAGTTAAGTTAATACTACAGACTCGATGCATATATATAATGAAAAAAGAACTACTACTCCTATAAAACAGGAACAACTCCTATCAGTACTCCACCACCTACACTTACTCAACTGCTCCTACAAAATAGCTAAATAAACTGTGACTTATTCAAAACACAGAAAAATACGTTTGCCAGACACCAATGCAAATAAACAAATAAACCATATAGAGTTTAGATTATTTCGAACAAATCTCCCCGTAATCTAAACTCATTTCTGTAAGTTTCTGATTCCAAGTAATTCACGCATCCTTTCGCACTTTATCGTTGTCATAGGTTTAGTTAGCACATATGCTCATTGCTCCTCACTTCGAACATGCTTCACAATAATTTCACCACGTTCTACGCATTCCCGAATAAAATGATATCGTATATCAATGTGTTTACTACATCCGTGAAACACAGGATTTTTAGCTAAGTCTATTGCTGATCGGTTGTCAATGTAGATCACCACAGCTCCAGGCTTCATGTCAGTTATTTGTGTTAATAGATTTCGTAACCACGCTCCTTGACATGTTGCTGCAGTAGCAGCCATGAATTCGGCTTCACAGGAGGACAAAGCAACACATCTTTGCTTCTGGGATACCCATGTAATCAGACTTTTATTTAAAAAGAAAGCCATCCCACCTGTACTCCTTCGATCCACCACATTATTACCCATGTCACTGTCTAAGTATCCAGAAAAAAAGTACTTACCTGTCCCCTTTGCATAAATCAGACCATACTCCAGTGTACCTGTGATATATCTTAGGATGCATTTAGCTGCATTGAGATCAAGAATAGTCGGCCTCTCCATAAAGCAACTTATAACACCTACTAAAAAAGCTATATCGGGGCGAGTATGAACCAGATACCTCAAACCTCCTACCATGATTTTCAATTTCGTAGAATTAACTGGCTTTCCCTTCTCATCATTATCAATCTATACCTTTGGTTCCATAGGAAATTTAGCAGAATTGCAATCCTTCAGTCCAAATTTCTCGAGCAATCTCTGAGCATATGATATTTGCTTTAGCTTCGTGAATCCCTCCTATTGAATTACTTCTATACCCAAGTAATGAGATAGACTTCCAAGATCACTCATATCAAATATCTCACCCATCTGCTGTTTAAACTTGTTTACATCTCGATGCTAGTTCCCGTGACCATGATATCATCTACGTATACACCAATAAGTAGCACCTCCTCTCCTTCACATTTTGTATAAATAGCGTGCTCTTATGGGCATTTAACAAAACCCATTCTCTCGAGAACCTTGCTGAGTTTTGAGTACCATGCTCTCGCTGCTTGTCTTAAGCCGTACAGAGCTTTCACCGGTCTATACACCATCTGCTCTTTTCCTTCTTTAATGAACCCTTCTGGTTGTGTCACATACACCGTCTCCTCCAATTCGCCATTGAGGAAAGCAGACTTGACATCTAAATGATCTACTACCCAACCATTCTTTGATGTTAAAGCTAGTAGAAGCCTTACTGTTTCCAGCCTAGTTACTGGTGCGAAAACTTCGTCAAAATCTACTCCCTGCCGTTGAGCATACCCCTTTGCGACCACCCTCGCTTTGTACTTCACGATTTCACCCTTTGTGTTCCGCTTAATTTTATACACCCACTTCAAACTAATTGGCTTTTGTCCTGGTGAAAATTCCACTAGCTCCCACGTCTTATTTTTTCAATAGCATCAATCTCGTACTTCATTGCCAACTCCCATACTTTATCTTTCGCTGCTTGTTTGTAATCTGTAGGTTCTTCAATTCCCAGCAAAAATAGATCATCTTCGAGGTCAATTTCATGTGTTTCATTATAAATCTCATCAAGTAAATGAAATTTAATGGGTTGATTGCTGTCACCTGATGGTGTACTAATTTCATCAGTATTTGAGTTTAATGGACTGATACTTGATGGATTGTTACTCATTGTTGCACAACTTTCACCGTTCCCCTCCGTTTCGTTACTAGAGATGCTGGCACCATTCCCTACTGTGCCATTACCAGAGAAGCTTGAGACTTCACTTAATTCTTCGGTAACCCCTGTTACATTTTCAACAGCCACCGAAAAGGTTCCACCCAGTTGTTCACCTTCTTTTCCTTTATTTTCCCACTGCCAAACTCTATTTTCTTCGAACACAACATCACGTCTCACTAGTATTTTTCCACTAATTGGATCATACAACCGTGAAGCCTTAGTCCTGGGTTCTCTACCAAGGTAAATAACCATTTTACTTCGGTCCTCTAATTTCGTTGTATGCCCAATTTGTACTTTCATATGAGCGACACACCCAAAAACTTGAATGTATGACACATCAGGCTTCTCTCCTGTCCATGCTTCGCGAGGAGTTTTCCCTGTCAGAGCTCTTGTAGGTAATTTGTTCAGCACATATATCGTGTGCCTTACAGCTTCCCCCCACAATGTTAAAGGCAGTCTCATCTCCTTTAAAAAACTGCGTGCCATAGCTACAACGGTTCGATTTCTGCGCTCTACAACCCCGTTTTGTTGGGGTGTGTAGGGTGCAGTAAAATATCGTATAATGCCCATGTCCTCACAAAATTATTTGAATTGGTTAGAGCAAAATTGCGCTCCTCTATCGGTTCTTAGCACCTTCATCTTGTTTTCCTTTTCTTTCTCAATCATCACTCTAAATTTGTTGAACGCTTCTAAGACTTTGTCTTTGCTTCTTAGCATATAGGTCCACATCATTCTACTAAAATCATTAACAAGAAGTAGAAAATATTTGTTACCTCCCAATGTGGCTGGAGTAATTGGTCCACAAAGATCTCCATGGATCAATTCCAATGGTTTCTTTTCATGAAAAGTTTTCCTTGCTCGGAAACAATCCCCTTGCCTGCTTCGACATCAAACAGCCGGTACACATCTCCTTTGGATTCAATAATTTAGGTATCCCATAAGCCATGTTATTTTTAGACATTAGTTTGATTGCCTGAAAATTCATATGGCCAAGAGGTAAGTGCCATAACCACTGTGGATCTTTCAATTTTGACAGCATGCAACTACCTTTGCTTGATTCCATTATAATCGTGTAAAGCCGATTTGCAGATCTTCTAACCTTCATGAGCAGCCTTTCCTTTTAATATGAACCAACGAACCATCCAACTCCTTGAATTTCGATTGTAACCCCGTCATATGGTTACTAGCTCCGTTATCCAAATAAAACAAGTTAGATTCAGTTTGCATCTCAGAATCTTTGCTTAACTTTGGTCGAACATCTTTCTCATTCAACAAGAGTGTTCGCTCTTTCACTTTTTCTTGTTTCACCATAAGCAAAGCAGGTTCATTATCATGGATTTGTGATAAGTTCACCTCTTGATATGTCTCCCAACCTCGTCGTGGTTTACGACAATTGCAGCAAAATGTCCATAGTTGTGACAATTAAAACATTTTACCTTACTTGTTTCTCTCACACCATGAATCCCTGAGACCCTCCTCGAAATTTCTGGTTTTGTGAACTGTCAGTTCCTCCTGTACTTGTTCTCTTTAACCATTCCTCCTTAGTTAACAATAGTTGCCCTCCATTTGTTTCTCGCTTTGCGCACTCATCCTCAGTCAAGAGTAATTGATTTCCAAGCTTCTCTGTTTGGCCACGAGTTTTTTCCTCATGCGCCTTTAATGATCCCACAGCCTCCTCTATTGACATCTCATTCAACTTTCCAAATTGCTCCATTGCAGAGGTTATTTATAGAAACCTAGAAGGTACAGCCCTCAACAGCTTCTTCACCACATAACCTTTTTCAACAATTTCACCCAACGCTCGTATGTTGGTTACCAGGTCGTTTAACATCATACAGAACTCACCGATAGTTTCTGTCTCCTTCATGCTAAGCACCTCAAACTCTGACTTGAAGGTCTGCACCTTGGCCTGTCTTACGCGATCGGAACCTAGGCACATCATTTTGATGGCATCCCATGTTTCTTTCGTCGTATTCTTAATAGCCACTGACAGTAAGATGTCCTCCGGAATGGATTGATAGATGGCTTCCAAAGCCAACCTATATTTCTTTTCCTCAGCTACAACCTTTGGATCTGCAAGCTCCACTGCCTTCCAGATGTCATGTGCTTGCATATTAACCTTCATTTTCGTCAAGGTTGGTTCAGATTTTCCGTCGCGTCGAGTTTGGCCGAAAATCGAACGTGATGTTCAAATTTTTGATCGAAAATTACGATCGGTTGATCGTTTAGTGATGTTATGAATTAATACGAGTTTTTTCAGTTTAGAATGAAACCCAACTGAAAAATCATAGAATTCGAGTTATTTTCGTCCCAATTGGGGCCTCTCCGGACTATCGACCTTCGTCAGAATCTGTTGTTTTACCTGCGGGTCTTGTGTTCTCGGTGACTCGGAGTTGACAATGTTTCGATCCATAAGAAACAAACACTTTTTCCTAAAAACTGGTTATGGTTTATGATTTATTAAAAATTCTAGAAAGTCATTTTTAAATCTAATATTTTATTCAATTAATTTTATTAATAATTAAACTGAATTGTTTTTAAATTCCAAAAATTGTTTGCTTTATTAATTTGATTAAATAATTTCTAATTTATTCTAGTTAATTATTTATTAATCTAAATGGGTTGATTGGATTTTTAAATAATTGATTTTATTAATAAATAGGTAAACGAATTATTTATAATTAAATCAAATAATATTTTGAAAAATATTTTGAGTTTTTGAAAATATATAAAGGTATTAAATAATCAATTAATAGTATTATTATTTGAATTATTCTTATGTTATTCATAATAAATAGACTGTTTGTCTGTTTAGTACAAAACGAACGCATCTAGACTCTGAAAAATATTCGGCTTCCATTAAAAATACTTTCGAGACCTAAATCCTGTTGTGTCGAATGGTCGCTTATTTTGTAAACATTTCTATGTGGCGTATTTACCAAAAGTCGTATTTTGGCTTGATTTCAGTTTTAAACATACCAAACTGAATCGATTGAAAAATTGAATTACATGTTGCTTGAATTATGTGTTTATGTGTTATTTGAATTATGTGCCTACATGATTTAAGATTCTTATGCTTAAATATTTTAATTATGTGTGGACTATCGTATGGATAGAAGATAGAATGTTAGAAAAGGAGTTTGTCGAGTAATTATCGTGTAGATGATTAAAGATGTATCTTATAATTATAGATGCGGATCGTTCTAGACTATCATGACCAAACGTTGAAGTCAAAAGAAAATATTTGAATGGTAATGCATGCTGGGTTTGTAGCAATGACATGAGCGGCAGTTAAAGAGACTTGAGGGAATAAAATATGATGATGTCATGAGATGTCAGAATGATATTGTTGTGTTAAATGCGAGTGCGCATAATTTTTAAGGACCAAAGGCAAGTGTTTTACCCTCATTATAATATCATAATAGTAAAAATATTTTGCATGTTAATATGTTTAGCTTTACGCATGTATTCCTCGTCAATTCTACTTTCAAAATAGTTAAATGTTTTACGTATCAAACTCATTACTTATAATTATACAAGTACCTCTTTCACTATTCTATGTTCAGAATAGCTAGATGTTTTAACCTGTCCGTATGTGCAGATTTTTAAAATAGACAAGTTTTCTCAATTCTAAATTCAGAAGCGATAAATGTTTTTATGTATTAATAAGACTAAAGTTATGTTGTTAAAGTTATGTTTTGAGTGTTCCTGTCCAAATGAATTTGGGGAATAGAATCAATAAGGGTATCAATTATTATGGCTCCTTTCAATAAAATGTTTTAAGATTGGGAAATATCGGGGGGTTAGATAGTGTAATGTACAAATCGCGTTGTGTGTCCTCAACAAAACAAATTTGACAATTGGATATTTCTGATTTGCAGGAGCTTCAATGACATCTATAGTTTTTTGTTATTTTGTCTCAGGCTTCTTAAAAGAAAATGAACTAGTCAAGATTAAAACAAGGTGATTAGGTACACCTAGTAAATCGTTACAACCATACTAAACACGGTATACAAACATATACAAAAATTAAGTAGTCAAGATGCATAAGCACAAATACACAAATAATAGTAAAAAATAAAATTTGAAAATTTATATATATATATATATATGTGTGTGTGTGTGTGTCTGTGTGTGTTCGTATGAATATGCACACACACAAATAATCGACAATTGCATCGGATATATCTATACACGCACATAATCAAATAACGGACAACTAAAATAAAATTTTACTAGTTTTTCATCGGAGCTCCTAAGTCCACACATTATTCCATCATTCCAAGTTTGGACACAACCATCTTATTTTCAAAATTTGTTATCGGTAGTCAAGAGCATCTTCGTTATTTTTTATTTTTAATAAAATGTTTTTGTAGATTATCATAATTCTGGGTGAGTTAGAGGTGTGTGGCGGAGTAATAGATAAGATAACTGATTTTCATCTTGACTTGTATATTATTGGGATATTTGTGCAGCATTAGTAGAATTACTTGTACAAGAACTGATGGACATAAGTTAACTAACTTTCATGCCTTTTTTTCTTTTTAAGTCTTCTAATATTATTGTAAAAAACATAAAAAAAATGTCTAACCTTGTTTGTATTATATAAATTAGGATTAAAAAACTATCAAAGGTGGCAAAAACATCAATAGCTATTCTATTTAAACTAAATCAGAATTTAGAATAAATTTGAAAAATATTACAATGAATGACAGAAAGTATTAACTAACAATATTTATTATAGCTTATTTTCTATTAAACCATAAGTTCGATAAATTACATGAAATCACGCACTATTTCTGACTTCTATTAAAAGCTCTCTCGGATGTATTTCTTTCAACTTTATCTGATTTTTTTTTCCGTTTACATAAAATAATTCGAGGATATCTCTAAGATTTGCCTTCAAAATATCATTAATTTCTTAATTTTTATCATTAGATGATATATATAGACTTAGGATGATCTGGCGACTCGGATAATTTACTCTCATACATAGACTCTGACAATGTTCTAGACTAGGATATGATACATAGACTCTGGTTGTTTGTCAGTTGTCTAGATTATGATTTTAAAATCTATTTATTAAGTAAAAATTTTGATTATGTAGAGAATATGTTGTGGCCATCTTTTTTATGATTGTTCACCTTTCATGTGCATCTTTAAATTAGAATTCATGGTCGGAAAAAGAGTCGTAGTATGGTGCAATATTATATTAATTAATAATATTAATAAAATATTTCTATATGTTATTGTAGTTATAAATATTATTAATCATATCTCATTTTCTATATGGCTCGATCTATTACAAGTAACTTTGTACTTTCAACATGAGACTGATTAATTCAATTTATTTCAGAAAAAAATTCTTAAGATAATAAACTTGAACAACATGATGTATCTTCTTCAAAAATACAAGTTTTCAATATTAAAAAGTGGTGAAACATTTACCACAAGCCACCAACTTTAACATAAACAGGTGAAAAAAAGGCTAGTTCAGATGTTTTTTTACTAATCATCAGAAGTGGACTCGCGACTTCTCTTGATATACTTTTTGGCCCAGACTTGCTTCCCATAAATGGAGTACTTGGTCTTTTTTCCGGGAAGAGCAATGTGTGGAATGACGGAAGAAGAACGGCAAACCATTCTAGCGTACAATGGTTGTTCATCACTCGACACATCTTGCATGTAGATGACTTCAATGAAATCGCCAAAAATCCTAAACACAGAGGAAAGGCATGTAAACATATATTTACTTACTCACCACATAAATAAATTTTCAACACTATATATAGTATAGTTATGGATTTGCATACATCTGGATGAATATTACATATTAAATTAATTTTATACCTTATGAAGAATTCTCGAATATCCGATTCAGGGAGGTAGTAGCCTTTGGAGAATGTTAAAAAGATTGTTCGATCTTCTGGTGCAACATGAGGTTCATCCTCGCAACCATCCACCACCTGCATTCCTCCAAAAAATTCACTTAAATCAGCATCGGGATTTTCCAATACATTCCGGATAGGACCCAAGTTTGCACCTAACCCTGGTTGAGGAAACCGACCTACAACATTGTGGTACAAAGGAGGACATGGCACAAAAACTGGATTGGTGTTACAACCAAACCACATCCTTGTTGATTTGCAGATTTCTTATGATGACCTAATTCAAGATGTACATAGAGAATGCAGATTATGGGACTTAGTTGTTGTAAGTGATAGGGTTTGGTGTAATTCTATTTGACTGGGTAAACAAGTTTCTCTTCAAAACAAACTCTATCTTGATAAACCTCTTTGAACTATTCTAATCTTATCCTTTCTAAGGTTTATCTTTTACAACCAACTAACGGGTTGTTTTACAAAGACTTATTCAAATATTTTCAAATAAATAGATTATCCAATCTTATCTCTTCTTTGTTTTGAAAATCAAACCCGTTAGATTTGTGTGTATAAATACACATCTTATTTTTCAGATTCAATAAGAGTGCTTATTCCACGTTCTATCTTTATTCTCTAAAAAACTCTTCTTATTCCATTCTCTTGAATATTCTATTTAAGAAGAAGACACATCTCATATTCTCAGATTACACCTAATGATTCCATGTTCTATCTTTATAATCTGAAACACCATTCTTGTTTTATATCTCTTGAATATCCAGTCAAACAAGAAGCTTAGTTGAGTTGTAAACTTTCACATTACATTATTGTATTTGAATCATGTATTATATCACTTGTCCCGGGTTGTGGGAGGTTGATTACAACAGGAAGGCCAAGTAGCTTTGTGTTAGGTAGCTGTGTGCTAGGGAAAGGTTTCTTTCAAGTGAGCCAAGTTTGTAATCAAGGAAAGTTTGTAAGTACTTTGTTTTAAGTGGATATAATACATTCTCTATGCTAGTTGGCATGGGGACTTGGATGTAGGCCATAGACTAGGTGTAGGGGCCGAACCAAGTGAAAACTTCTGGTGTTTTTACTTTTCAGTTTTCAGCATTCTGCATTTCTTATTTCTGCATTTTACTTTCTGCAGTTAATTGAGACTGTCCCATTCATTGTCTCATTTGTAAAGGGACTGTCCCATTTGCATAAGAGACTGTCCCATTTACCTTGACAGTTAGAATATAATATTATCTATCGAGCCATCGAATTTCATTTGGTATAAGAGCAGGTGCATTTAATTCTCTTTTTAATGTTTATTTTGCTAGCGATCCATGGCTCAACCAGATAGGTATTCAAACAATTATCCACCACTGCTTCATGGTGCTGAAAACTACAATGACTGGAAGTTTCGGATGAAGATCTTTTTCCAGCGTGACGCATTCGAATGGGATCCTGTAGAAAATGGTTTCATAATTCCGATAAAAGAAGGGAAGCCAAAATCTCTCAAGGATCTTTCTCCCGAAGAAGTGAATGCAATGAATTCCAATGCTAAAGCTATGAACTCACTTATCAATGGCTTGGTAGCTACAGAATTAAGAAAAGTTTCAGCATGTACTATTGCCAAACAGATTTGGGATACAATCAAAGTCAGCCACGAAGGCACGTCTAAGGTACGTGAAGTTAATTAAGTATGCTAATGAGTGACTATGAAGGTTTCAGGTTGGAAAGAGATGAAAGCGTGCGAGATGCTCAAGGGAGGTTTCTGACATTGATGAACTCTATCTCACTTCTGGAAAGGATCATTCCTCAATCTGAGATTAATAGGAAAATCCTCAGAGCAATACCAAAGAAGTTTGCTCCAAAGGTTACCATTCTGCAGGATTCAACACTGCTTTCGACTATGGATACTCTAACACTGTTCAGTGAATTGGAAGAATTCGAAAATCAGCTATGCAGATATGATGAAGAAGATGAAGCTCCTCGTAAGAAAACTCTTGCACTTAATGCAGATGCAGACGAGTCTCCTGATGATTCTGATGAAGAGATTGCTCTTCTAACAAAGAAGTTTCATAAATTTCATGCCAAACGGAATGCTTCCAAATGACCTATGAACTCATAGTTTCCAAAAAAAGGACTTCAAATCTAATCCGAGCAAGGAGAGTAAAACAAATCAAAAAAAGGATACCTGTTTTGAGTGTGGAAAGAAAGGGCACTTCAAAAAGGACTGCTACAAGCTGAAGAACAAAAAGAAGGCATTAATTACCTGGAGTGATGATAAATCTGATGTGGAGATCGATTCAGACGATGAAGTTGCTCAACTTTGCTTTGCTGGACTAGAGGACAACTCAAGTGATAATGATGAGGTACAGAATATTAAGTATAATTCAAATATATCTTCATCCATGTTGAATTTGCAGGTCCAGGTTAAGAAGTTAAAAGAAAAGAATGCTTATTTAAAACAAGCATTAAGTGAAGTTCTTAGTGAAATGGATGACCTCATGAAGGAAGAAGCCTTGGTTGCAGAGAACAAATTCTTGCTTGAAAGGGTTTCAAAACTTACTGAAGAAAATCTATATCTCAAAAATGAGATTGAGATGAAAGATGTATGCCTTGAAGCCTTGAAGAAAGAGTCAATATCTGTTGATCCAGAAACCGTTAAAGAAGACAGTGCTCCTGATCCCCTGGTTCCTGAATTAAAGCAGAAAGTCGAACAGCTTGAAAAGGATTTAGCTAAATGTTTCCATGGAGAAGGAACTTTGAATGCTCTTCTTGGAGCACAAAAATCTTCTCTTGATAAAGGAGGTTTAGGATGTGAATCAATTAAGAAACGTGCATTTCAAGGAGGGTATAAGCGAGCTCCTATAAAATATAAGATGCCTTATGAGAAATGTCGAGATTGTGGCAAAGCTGGCCACCCTACATCTGAATCTAGATTATGTGGTATCAAGGGCCACCCTTCTAACTCATCTTATAAATCATCTACTAGATATAAATCTGCTAATACATCTGTTAATATTGTCCAGATGTGGATTAAGAAATCAGATAGACATTTATATAAGATTTGTGATACTAACCAACCAGGACCCAAGGTTAAGTGGGTACCTAAGAGATAAAGCAATTATTGCAGGTCTGTTTGAAGGTCCATGTTCCACGAAATAAATGGATCATCGACAGTGATTGTTCATGTCACATGACAGGTGATAAATCCAAGTTTATATCTCTAGTTGCCAAGGAAGGTGGCTTAGTTACTCTTGGAGATTCAAACACCGTCAGAATTATTGGAAAAGACACCATTGGTAATGACAGGTTTGTTATTTCTAATGTTTCTTTAGTTGATGGTTTGAAAAATAATCTTATTAGTGTAAGTCAACTTACTGATGTTGGTCATAAGGTTAAGTTCGATAAAGATGTATGTTATATTGGTACTCAGACTAATGAGTTTGCTTTAGTTGCCAAAAGGAAAGGAAATATTTTCGTGTTAGATTTTGATGAACAGCAGGAGGAAATTTGTCTTGCTACTGTTCAAGATCAGCAGAATCTTTGGCATCAACGTCTAGGTCATGTTCACATGGATCATTTTCGGAAGATATCTTCTCATGATCTGGTACGAGGTCTACCAAAGCTGAAGTACAAGAAAACAGAACCTTGTACAGCTTGCCAACTTGGAAAACAGGTGAAAACATCCTTTACTGCTAAGAATAAAGTATCAACTTATGTTCCTTTGCAGCTCCTTCATCTAGATCTTTTTGGTCCAGAAAGGTATGTAAGTTTGGGAGGTAAGAATTATGCATTTGTTATAGTTGATGATTATTCTCGTTTAACTTGGGTATTATTTTTACGAACTAAGGATGAAGCTTTTGTTGAGTTTAAGGATCTTATTACTAACCTTGAGACTAAGTATTCATTAAGCTCAAGACTATTCGTAGTGATCATGGAGGTGAATTCGAGAAGGATTTCATAACCTTCTGCAAATCGAGAGGAATCACTCATGAATTCTCAGCTCCTCAAACTCCTCAGCAAAACGGAGAAGTAGAACGCAAGAACGGGACTTTACAGGAAGCTGCCAAAACTCTACTGCATGAGTGTAAGCTTCCAAGAAAATTTTGGGCTGAAGCGGTACACACTTCCTCTTATGTTTTAAATAGAGTACTTATTCGTCCTATTTTGCTTAAAACTCCATATGAATTGCTTAAGAAAAGGACTCCTAACATTAGTTATTTTCGAGTATTTGGTTCCAAGTGTTTTATTTTAGATACTCAAAATAATCGAGGTAAGTTCGATGCAAAATCTACGGAAGGAATCTTCTTGGGATATTCTACTACAAGCAAAGCTTATCGCGTTTATAATTCTGTCAAGAACAAAGTAGAAGAATCCATCAATATTGCGTTCAATGAATCCTCAAGGAATATATCTCAAATTGATGAAGACACTGCGGATCTATCGTCTCATTCCCAAATGAGACAGTCTCATTCTGAAAAGAGTCAGTCTCATTCTGACAAGTCAAACAGTCAAGACTCTCCAGGTCCATCTCAGTCTTTTGACAATTCTTCAGGATCTACTCAAGCTTCAGATGAATCTTCTGGCTCTCCAAAGACGCCCGATAGTGTTTCAAATGTGAATTCTGTTACTCCTCCTGGTAAATCTTCACAAGCGGAAATGAGGCAGTCTCTTTTGAATGAGACAACTCCCATTCATTTCCAGGAAGACAATTCTAATGAGGAAGAGATGAGTAATATTCAACTTCCTAAGTCTTCTAGGACTATGAAGAATCATCCACCAGATAATCTTCTTACTGATTTAGATCAAGGGATTTTACTCGAAGCAGACTTCATAATCTATGTGCATTCTGTGCTTTTGTTGCTGAATTCGAACCAAAAAACGCTCAAGAAGCAGTTGCAGACGAACACTGGTCTGTTGCAATGCAGGAGGAATTGAACCAGTTCGAGCGTTGTGATGTTTGGGAACTCGTCCTACCTCCTCAGGATGCCAAGATCATTGGTACTCGTTGGGTTTTCAAGAATAAGAAGGATGAAGATGGCAACATTATTCGAAATAAAGCTCATTTGGTTGCTGAGGGATACAACCAGCAGGAAGGAAACGATTACGATGAGACATATGCTCCAGTAGCTCGTTTAGAAGCTATTTGAATCTTAATGGCTTTTGCAGCTCACAAGAAGTTCAAGCTCTATCAGATGGATGTCAAAAGCGCATTTCTAAATGGCTATCTTAAGGAAGAAGTCTACGTGAAGCAGCCTCCAGGCTTTGTTCATGAGAAGTACCCTAACTATGTTTACAAGCTCAAGAAATCTGTCTATGGATTGAGACAGTCCCCTCACTGTTGGTACGAGCGTCTCAGTCAGTTTCTTGTGAACAATGGTTTCATTCGTGGTACACTCGATCCAACTCTCTTTATTTTCCATAAACGTGATAACTTTCTTTTGGTTCAAGTTTATGTTGATGATATAGTATTTGGATCTTCTAACGAAACTCTGTGTAAGTGGTTTTCTGATTGCATGCATAAGGAATTCAATATGAGTTCGATGGGTGAATTGCAGTACTTCCTAGGTTTGCAAATTAATCAGTCTAATGCAGGAATATTTATTCACCAAGGCAAGTACATAAAGGATTTACTCAAAAGGTTTGCACTTGATTATGTCACACCTAAATCAACTCCGATGAGTACTTCAGTTAAGCTTACAAAGGATGAACAAGGTACACCTGTAGATGTCACTAAATTTCGAGGTATGATTGGCTCATTGTGATATTTAACTGCCTCACGACCTGACATTATGTATAGTGTATGCTTGTGTGCTTGTTTTCAATCTCAATCTAAAGAATCTCATTTGAATGCCGTTAAACGTATTTTTAAATATTTGAAAGGTACGAGTGACTTGGGATTATTTTATCCAAGATCCTCTTCCTTTGACTTAATCGGCTTTTCAGATGCTGACTATGCAGGGTCACAGGTTGATAGAAAAAGCACAAGTGGTGCTTGTGAATTTTTAGGAGATTGTTTAGTTGCATGGCATAGTAAAAAGCAAACTTCAGTAGCTCTTTCTACCGGTGAAGGAGAGTACATTGCAGCTGGAAGTTGTTGTGCTCAAATTTTGTGGATGCAACAAACATTGCAGGATTTTGGTATTTCTTATTCAAATATTCCTATTTATTGTGATAATACCTCTGCAATTAATATCACTAAAAATCCTGTCATGCATTCTCGTACTAAGCATATTGATGTTCGTCACCATTTTCTACGAGATAATATTTCTAAAGGTAATATTGAGCTTATTTATATATCTACTGAGAAACAGCGTGCAGATATCTTCACTAAGCCTTTAGCTGAAGATAGATTTTGTTTGATGCGTCGAGAACTTGGTATGTGCTCCTTGTGTGATTAATTCTTTTGTCCCTTTTATGATGTTGAGGGGGAGAAAGAGTTGTTTTTCGATTTTGAGAGTTTGATTATGTACTGATTTTATTTGATTTTATACTTATTATTATATCTGTTACATAAAGATATAATCTACATATGCTATTTTGTTGTTACTAACATCTTGAACAGAGCTTAAAGTGTTTTTGATAGGGGGAAATTTTTCTCTTTGTCATCATCATAAAAGGGGGAGAATATTGATTTGCAGATTTCTAATGATGACCTAATTCAAGATGTACATAGAGAATGCAGATTATGGGACTTAGTTGTTGTAAGTGATAGGGTTTGGTATAATTCTATTTGACTGGGTAAACAAGTTTCTCTTCAAAACAAACTCTATCTTGATAAACCTATTTGAACTATTCTAATCTTATCCTTTCTAAGGTTTATCTTTTACAACCAACTAACAGGTTGTTTTAGAAAGACTTATTCAAATATTTTCAAACAATATCTCTTCTTTGTTTTGAAAATCAAACCCGTTAGATTTGTGTGTATAAATACACATCTTGTTTTTCAGATTCAATAAGAGTGCTTATTCCACATTCTATCTTTATTCTCTGAAAAACTCTTCTTATTCCATTCTCTTGAATATTCTATTTAAGAAGAAGACACATCTCATATTTTCAGATTACACCTAATGATTCCATGTTCTATCTTTATAATCTGAAACACCATTCTTGTTTTATATCTCTTGAATATCCAGTCAAACAAGAAGCTTAGTTGAGTTGTAAACTTTCACATTATATTATTGTATTTGAATCGTGTATTATATCACTTGTCCCGGGTTGTGGGAGATTGATTACAACAGGAAGGCCAAGTAGCTTTGTGCTAGGTAGCTGTGTGCTAGGAAAAGGTTTCTTTCAAGTGGGCCAAGTTTGTAATCAAGGAAAGTTTGTAAGTACTTTGTTTTAAGTGGATATAATACATTCTCTATGCTAGTTGGCATGGGGACTTGGATGTAGGCCATAGACTAGGTGTAGGGGCCGAACCAAGTGAAAACTTCTGGTATTTTTACTTTTCAGTTTTTAGCATTCCGCATTTCTTATTTCAGCATTTTACTTTCTGCAGTTAATTGAGACTGTCCCATTCATTGTCTCATTTGTAAAGGGACTGTCCCATTTGCATAAGAGACTGTCCCATTTGCCTTGACAGTTAGAATATAATATTATCTATCGAGCCATCGAATTTCAATCCTATCTCCATGAACATCTATAAACTGACTATCACTTGTCAGTATATCTCTAAACGCCCTCACACAAACTTCAGAGACTATATTCCTGACACTCTCATTGACCTTACTCCGTTTCTCCCGAAAGTAGAGCACGTTGATTTCATGAGAGCATAACATCTAAAGCAACGAGGATCAAACAACTCTGGACCTACGTCCTTGTTCTCCATCCACATAAAAAAACTAGCAATCTCATTTGCAAGTTGGTTAATCAAATGAAATGGCCAAGAAATTACTCTGTGGATAGCATTCTTGCTATAACAGATTCTTTCCAGCCAGATTAAAAATGCCACCACAAACATAGATTCATCAACGTTACGACCAAGTTTACGGACTAGCCTATAAAAAAATGTCTGGTCGATGGTATGGTAAAGATTAAAATGCTGGTCGCTAATTTTCATCGAAATACGAAGCTGGATCGTACAAGGCAAACCTATGCTTCAATTCATAGAATTCAAACTCAGTCTCCATTGCCATGACTTAAAAAGAATTACAGGTGTATATAGGTGATTAAATGTGGGAGCAAGAGAGAGGAACTTGAGAGGAAACAGAAACAAAATGTTTAGAGACTAATTTGAAGAGGAAATGTGAAGAGTTTGTACCAGTAAGAACCAAACATAGACAAGAGCGCTCATCTACAGCAGAGACTTGGTGTGAATATATAGGGTGTATTTGACCCGCCAGTCGCAACCTTTCGGAGAGGCCGCATCTATTCAAATTTGTTAGGGTTTTTTGGTGTGGTTTTGCTCTCAACGGCTGTGTTAAATCTTGTGGTTGTTCTTTGGGTAAATATCTAATGTAGTGAACCGGACATTTTAAGAAATATTTTGAAATTGATTAGAATGAGAATATGCACCGTTTATCTTTTTCTTTTTTGATAGAAAAATCATAAGATTTATGAAGAATAAATACATATTAATTTTTCAATTTACTCTGTTTTACATAAAGATCTGGCTGATAATTATTCTACAATTATAAGCTTAAATATAAATCAGGGAATATTCTATATCTTGTTAATTTACAAAATATTTTCGTGTAATTCTCTTTTTTCTTAAAGAGTCATGTATTATTTAAATTCTAAAATAACCATCATAATTAACAACAACTTAATGTTGTATAATTGTCATGCACGTGGTATACTTGAAATGCATATATATTTGTTGAAAGCTTTGCATTTGAAAAATCAGAAACCATTCGTCTAAACAAAAAAAATCACTAAGATCAAAAACTAAATGACTTATAGCCCAACCCATATCCTAAAAGTCAAAAATTTACAAATAGCGTGAAAGGCAGTTTCCATATCCAGTATTAGTGCATGATGCATAAAATAGTGTGTGTTGCTTAATGCATAATATATAAAATAGTATGCGTGATAGTTTCGAGAAGACACCTTAGATCCTCATTTTATTCATATCGTACTTACCTTTAAATAAATATATTTGATCGTACACAATGATAAATAAAAATACTAAAAACTTAGCTAACATAGATTTGATCATACAATTTGAAATTGTACGTTGGCCAATGATTTTATTCACTTAGAGCCTTATATTTTCCATAAAATCTACATTATTCGAAATATTAGTTTTGCACAATAATTGCCCGCATATTATACGTTTGATGGCTATGGATCTCTTTGTACATTCCATTACATTATTTTGGTTAAAAATGTTCAAAGGCTTCCTCTACCAATTACAAATACCAAAGGCATCCATAGATCCTTCTCAATCCAAGACACCTAGAAACCTAATTCTTGGATTGGATTAAAATCTCCCCATCAGTATCCTTCCGGCACTTGGACAATCTATCGTCCAATGCTTCACTAGTATGTTCACTTAGTAATTTTTGGTGCAGGTAAGCAGTAAATCCAATTCTTTCCACGGTAATTGGTGGCGAACAGAGGAATCTTGTTCATTTAAAAATAACAATTGTGCAGTATAGTCGTCAAATGACTTATCTTACTATATTGTACCAAAATTATAAATTTGAAATTTACTCAATGGAAACGGTAAAATATATTTCAATTCATCAATTGTATGACGAGCTACTTACTATAATTATTGCCACTTTTTAATGATATCTTTTACGAAGACAACTTATACCCAAAATTATCATCCTCTTTATACGAAAAACCAGCCAACGCAATTCTTGTGTCTAAAATTTTTAATTCAATAATAAGGAACAGATTACATAAGACAAACCAGTAGTCAGGTCCCAATGAAACCCAGACTGAAAAGGAAACCGACCAAATATATTGAACACAACCCTAGAGAAATCCAAGAAAAATTAAAGTGAATTCGGTTTGGTATCTGCAACAATCTCATCTTCCATCATGACTTCAATTGTTATCAATTTGTCTTACTTATTAAAATATCTGATACACTTACTAGTTGTTAATTTCTTGTTCTCCTAAATTCCTCTCCACGTCCTAATTCTTACAATTGTGATGTTAGTAATGATCTTCATACACAAGCTACGATTGTATTTGTTGTGTGCATCAGTTGTGTTTTGGTCGTTAACTTGTCCAGAGTTAGTTAGCTAAAAAATTACCATAATATAGCATCTCAAACTATAGATCTTTTGTTCATATTTTAACTATTATTAAAATCAATGCACCAATGTCTTGTTATATGACCTAATTAAAAATTACATAAATCAATATATTAACCCAATCCATGTCATATAGTTTAAATCACGATTGTGATTTTCAATTTGTTCCTTGTTCCTAAACATTAAAAAAATTATTTTGGTTGGGGTTTTTATGTTGGTTTCACTTTGTTTGATAGAGACTCTCTCACACGTTTTATGTTTCTCTGATGTGATGGTATTGGATTGTCAAGTAAAATTCTTATGTTGGTTTTATTGGTCTTATCATCCTTTTTATTTCTTGTGTTTACGATAGGATAGGCATAGGTAGATGTGTACCTTTTTTCATGTGTCTATGATAGAGTAGTCTTAAGCAAATATATACACCTTTTCAGTATTTCTCATCTCTGTATTACACCCCAATCCATATCGAATAATCAAATTCTCATAAATTCAACAATTACTGAATCATTACTAAAAAATTGAACATATAATTCGAACAAGGGCATAAATAGGGTCTGTGTAATGTATGCCCAAATTATTACGGAGTTTTTTTTTTGTATATGCACGGGGTTCATTGTAATTAATAAGTAGAAGCCAATGAAAATTTACCAACTCATATTTTATCTTGTGTCATATAAAAACCGCAAAAAATAGGCCGTCAAGGTCAAGACGTATGAACACATATAATTCTAATAAAATTCGAATATTTAGGAATTTGTACCGTTTACTAGATGAAAATCTACAATATACACACAAATAACCAACAACTGAAATATTGATTTGTATAGTACTTGTTGACTTCCTCAAAGTATCACAACTCTAGAATCCTTCCATATAGACAGTCGCGTAATTTCCGGTCAAAAGTTGAATATGTTTGCTAAAGCAGATATTTTATACATCATGTTGGACGTTTCTGATCTGTAATAAAAAATGGTTTCATTATTAACCGTTAATAAACTTAAAAACTCATTGTAAGGCTGTAACATGTAGGTTCATTGATCTTCACTATATCACTTCATCCAATTTGAACCAACTTACACTCAAACTTTTTGAAAAATTCAATTTATACAAAGAAAATTCATCTACCAATTTGAGCCAACTTACACTCAAATTTTTTGAAAAATTCAATTTATACAAAGAAAATTCATCTACAAATTTATTGGGAAATATCGGGAGGTTAGATAGTGTAATGTACAAATCTCGTTGTGTGTCCTCAACAAATTTGACAATTGGATATTTCTGATTTGCAAGAGCTTTAATGACAAATATAGTATTTTTATTGTTTTGTCGCATGCCTTTTGAACGAAAATGAATTGGTCAAGGTTAAAACAAGGTGATCAAGTACACTTAGTAAATCATTACAACCAATCTAAACACTAAATACAAACATGTAAAAAAATTAAGTAGTCAGGATCAAGATGCACAAATACACAAATAATAGTAAAAAATAAAATTTAATATATATATATATGTATGTGGGTGTGTTCGTATGAATATGCACACACAAATAATCGACAATTGTATCGGATATATCTATACACGCACACACTCAAATAACGACAACTATCTTAAAATTTTATTATTTTCATGGGAGCTCCTAAGTCCATTTATTCCATCATTCCAAGTTCGGACACAACCATCTTATTTTCAAAATTTAATATCGAGAGCATCTTTATTATTTATTATTTGAATAAAATATCTTTATAGATTATCACTTTTGTGGGTGAGTTAGGGTAGGTGGCCGAGTAATAGGTAAAATAAATATTTTATCATGACTATTATATTATTGTGATATTTGTGCAGAATTAGTAAAATTACTTGTACAAGAAAGGATGAATATAAGAATTAATGTTATTTGTTTTTTCTTCTTAATTCTTCGAATTGTAATTAACACAAATATAAATTAGGATTACAAACTCTATGAAGATGGAACAAACATCGATAGCTACTCTATGTAAACTAAATAAATCAGAATTTAGAATAAGTTTGGAAAATAATATAATGAAAAACAAGAGTGTTAACTAACAATATTTATTATAACTTTTTCTATTAAACAATAAGTTCTATAAATTACTTGAAATACCCGACTATTTCCAACTTCTATTCATAGCTCCCTAGATGTCTTTCCTTCTACTTTATCTGATCTTTTTTAGTTTACATTAAATATTTTTTTCTACTCATGAGTTTACTCTCATATATAGACTCTGATAAAGTTCTAGACTATACATAGACTCTAGTTGCTCGTCACGGGTCTAGATTATGATTTTTAAAATATATTTATTAAGTAAAAACTTTGATTATGTGTAGAATATGTTGTGGACATCTTCCTTATGTTTGTTAACGTTAGTGTGTATCTTTAAATTAGAATTCATGGTAGGAAAAAGAGTCCTAGTTGTGCAGTATTATACTAATTTATAATATTAATCAAAATTTTCTATATGTTATTCTGGTTATAAATATTACTTATCATATATCATTTTATATATATGGGTTGATTTATTACGAGTAACTATGTACTTTCATGAGACTGATAATCCAATTTATTTCATATAAAAAATTCTTAAGATAATAGACTTGAACAACTTGATTTATATGCTTGAAAAATACAGATTTTCAAAATTAAACAGTGGTGAAACATTTACCACATGCTACCAAAATTTTTAGGGCTTTTCTTAGGGTTTTCTTCCAAACGGCTATGGAATCGATGTTCCTTTTGGCAAATTTCTGATGTATTGAAGTGCATTGCAAGAAATATTCTGAAATTGATTGGAATGATAATATGCATTTATGGTTTTCTTTTTCATGAAAAAATTATAAAATTTATGAAGAATAAATACATGTTAATATTTTAAAATTATTTTGTTTATATAAAGATTTGGTTGATAATTATTCTACAAGACAAACTTAAATGTAAAGCAGAGAATATATCTTTATCTTTTTACCTTACTAAAAAAATTCGTGTAATTCTCTTTTTTCTCAAAGAGTCATTGAATATATAAATTCAAAATAACCGTTTTTCATAATTTAAAAAATGGTATGTATAATGTGTGCCCAGATTAGTCACTATTTGAATTATTTAGATACATGTTAACATTTTCAAATATTGTTATTTTTCGGTTATTTGTTACGTGTCAAAATGCGCTTAATTTCTATCAGAAATTAATTATGTTAACATGGACCTGCATCATTTTGCGTGTATTAGCATATTTTATAAAAAAATCAGAGTTTATTTTAAATTCATAAAATATTTTGAGTTCTTAAAAGTTATCAGACCGGAACCGAACCGACACGTCAAATCCCACAAAATTTGTAGTTTATGTTTATAAAATCATGGGAATTCCAAATTTATATTATTGCATATTTTGAAAATTCATAATTTTTTAGGAACTTTGACATAATTTCTATAATTATTTGAGAATTAATTATTCCCCTTAGTTAATTTTGGGCTAAATATTTTTATTAAGTGGTATAGTTAGACCCCAAATATTTTTAGGACTATTATTATGTAAATATAAATAGTTTTAATTAATTAAGATTCATATATTTTTGAAAATAGGAAAAAAAATTGTTTAAAAATAAGGAAATCCCCTAAAATCAGTTTCTATTGTTCTTGAGCTTAAGTGAGATTCAAAATCAAATTTGAAGGTGATGTAGAACTCCAATTTCAGTATTTGAGTACACAAATCGAATCCTAATCATACTTTCCTGTTTAGCCCATCAATTTCTTCCGAAGGGTAATAACTTTATAAACCCGATTTTAGGCTTCTTGTTCAAATTTGAGGGATTCATTTTATCAATTGTTCATTTGTTTTTATGTTATATTTAGATTGATTTAGTAATTTCCAGTTCAATTATGTGCTTAATTTCATTGTTTAATTAGGGTTATGTTGATCATAGTCGAGGGCTATATCATGATTTTTATTTGATTTTTGGTGTCATTTTTATAGTATGTTCATGTTGATTGCTATGTAGGATTGAGTAATTTATAAGCTTAGATTTGAGCTATGATTCGTCAAGGTTGGTTCAGTTTTTTCGTCGCGTTGAGTTTGGCCGAAAATCAAACGTGATGTTCGAATTTTTGATCGGAAATTACGATCGGTTGATTGTTTAGTGATGTTATAAATTAATATTAGTTGTTTTAATTTTGAACAAAACCCAACTGAAAAATCATTCAAACAGAGTTATTTTCATCACAATGGGAGACTCGCCAAAATCTGTAGTTTTACCAGAGTGTCTTATGTTCTTCGTGACCCAGAGTTGTTCCGATTTTCGAACCTAGAGTCGACCTCGGATCCACAAGAACCAAAGACTTTTTCCTAAAAATTGTTTTTGATTTCTGATTATTAAAAATTCAAGAAATTTATTTTAAATCTAATATTTTATTTAATAGTTTAATTTTTTAATAATTAAACTGAATTGTTTTTAAATTCTAGAAATTGTTTGCTTTATTAATTTCAAATTCTAATTTGATTAAATTATTTATAATTTTAATTATATATATAATCTAAATGCTTTGATAAAATCTTTAATTAAATGAATATTAAAAAGTAGTTATACAAAATATATTTATTTTCCTCTTCTTAAGTTGTATAACATTTAAACTTCTACCACTTTCTTTACGTGAACAAGTGCCCTTATTTAAAAGGATTGTTAAATCACTTCTAATAGAATCGTACAAATGTAAACTAGCATAAATGATATTGAGCAATTTTTAATACTGTACTGGAAAGCACCGGGTGAGATTAAAATAATGTGAGCTCAACCAGAAATTCACACGGAGAAACAGGGATAAACCATTACTGATGAAAATGATTTCCAAGTTTCAACAGGACACTCCTAATAGAAGTTCATCACAGAAACAATAATGTGTTTCTCCAAAAGTTTCAACTTTTAGAGCAATCATCTAATAGTAGAAGAAATTAATACCCCAAAATCCATTTAATCTATGCGATCACTATAATTAGCGTGGTGATTGAATAATACATCAAAAGATTGAAGAAAATAATTATCAAAATATGGAACAAGTAATAGTAAGGCACTAGGATAAGGTAAACTATAATTTAGAAAAAATAGAAGATGTAGTTTAACAGTATAAACACACACTATGCACACACTATTCCCAGATATCTGAACAATACACATGAGTATTTGCATAGATAAACTTGTTGTTGAACTTTGATAATAATAAAAGTTAAGTTATTACTACAGACTCGATGCATACATATAATGAAAAAAGAACTACTACTTCTATAAAACAGAACAACTCCTATCAGTACTCCACCACCTACACTTACTCAACTGCTCCTACAAAATAGCTAAATAAACTAAGACTTATTCAAAACACAGAAAAATACGTTTTCCAGACACCAATGCAAATAAACAAATAAACCATATAGAGTTTAGATTATTTCCAACAAATCTCCCCGTAATCTAAACTCCTTTCTACAAGTTTCTGATTCCAAGTAATTCAAGCATCCTTTTGAACTTAATCGTTGTCATAGGCTTAGTTAGCACATCTGCTCATTGCTCCTCACTTCGAATATGCTTCACAATAATTTCACCACGCTCTACGCATTCCCGAATAAATGATATTGTATATCAATGTGTTTACTACGTCCGTGAAACACAGGATTTTTAGGTAAGTCTATTGCTAATCGATTGTCAATGTAGATCATCACGGCTTCCAGGCTTCATGTCAGTTATTTGTGTTAAGATTTCGTAACCACACTCCTTGGCATGCTGCTGCAGTAGCAGCCATGAATTCGGCTTCACAGGAGGACAAAGCAACACATCTTTGCTTCTGGGATACCCTATAATCAGACTTTCATTTAAATAGAAAGCCTCCCACCTGTACTCCTTCGATCCACCACATTGTTACCCATGTCACTGTCTAAGTATCCATAAAATAAGTAGTTACCTGTCCCCTTTGCATAAATCAGACCATACTCAGTGTACCTGTGATATATCTTAGGATGCGTTTAGCTGCATTGAGATAAAGAATAGTCGGCCTCTCCATAAAGCAACTTACAACACCTACAGAAAAAGCTATATCGGGCGAGTATGAACCAGATACCTCAAGCCTCCTACCATGATTTTGAATTCCGTAGAATTAATTGGCTTTCCCTTCTCATCTTTATCAATCTGCACCTTTGGTTCCATGGGAAATTTAGTAGAATTGCAGTCCTTCAGTCCAAATTTCTCGAGCAATATCTGAGCATATGATGTTTGCTTTAGCTTCATGAATCCCTCATCTTGAATTACTTCGATGCCCAAGTAATGAGACAGCCTTCCAAGATCACTCATATCAAATATCTCACCCATCTGATGTTTAAACTTGTTTACATTTTCGATGCTAGTTCCCGTGACCATGATATCATCTACATACACCAATAAGTAGCACCTCCTCCCTTCATGTTTTGTATAAACAGCGTGCTCATATGGGCATTTAAAAAAACCCATTCTCTCGAGAACCTTGCTGAGTTTTGAGTACCATGCTCTCGGTGCTTGTCTTAAGCCGTACAGAGCTTTCACCAGTCTATACACCATCTGCTCTTTTCCTTCTTTAATGAACCCTTCTGCTTGTGTCACATACACCGTCTCCTCCAATTCGCCATTGAGGAAAGCAGACTTGACATCTAAATGATCTACTACCCAACATTCTTTGATGCTAAAGCCAGTAGAAGCCTTACTATTTCCAGCCTAGTTAATGGTGCGAAAACGTCGTCAAAATCTACTCCCTGCCGATAAGCATACCCCTTTTGCGACCACCCTCGCTTTGTACTTCACGATTTCACCCTTTGTGTTCCGCTTAATTTTATACACCCACTTCAAACCAATTGGCTTTTGTCCTGGTGGAAATTCCACTAGCTCCCACGTCTTATTTTTTCAATAGCATAAATCTTGTACTTCATTTCCAACTCCCATTCTTTATCTTTCGCTGCTTGTTTGTAATCTGTAGGTTCTTCAATTCCCAGCAACAATAGATCATCTCCGAGTTCAATTTCCTGTGTTCATTATAAATCTCATCAAGTAAATGAAATTTATTGGTTGATTGCTGTCACCTGATGATGTACTGATTTCATCAGTATTTGAGCTTAATAGACTGATACTTGATGGACTGTTACTCATTGTTGCACCACTTTCACCGTTCCCCTCCGTTTCGTTACTAGAGATGCTGGCACCATTCCCTACTCTTCCATTACCAGAGAAGTTTGAGCCTTCACAGTATTCTTTGGTAACCCCTGTTACATTTTCAACAGCCACCGAAAAGGTTCCACCCAGTTGTTCACCTTCTTTTCCTTTATTTTCCTACTGCCAAACTCTATTTTCTTCGAACACAACATCACGACTCACTAGTATTTTCCACTAATTGGATCATACAACCGTGAAGCCTTAGTCCGGGTTCTCTACCAAGGTAAATAACCATTTTACTTCGGTCCTCTAATTTTGTTGTATGCCCACTTTGTACTTTCATATGAGCGACACTCCCAAAAACTCTAATGTATGACACATCAGGCTTCTCTCCTGTCCATGCTTCGCGAGGAGTTTTCCCTGTCAGAGCTCTTGTAGGTAATCTGTAGCACATATATCGTGTGCGTTACAGCTTCCCCCCACAACGTTAAAGGCAGTCTCATCTCCTTCAAAAAACTGCGTGCCATAGCTACAACGGTACAATTTCTGTGCTCTACAACCCCATTTTGTTGGGGTGTGTAGGGTGCATTAAAATATTATATAATGCCCATGTCCTCACAAAATTATTTGAATTGGTTAGAGCAAAACTCCCCTCCTCTATCGGTTCTTAGCACCTTGATCTTGTTTTCCTTTTCTTTCTCAATCATCACTCTAAATTTTTGAATGCTTTTAAGACTTTGTCTTTGCTTCTTAGCATATAGGTCTACATCATTCTTCTACTAAAATCATCAACAAGAAGTAGAAAATATTTGTTACCTCCAAAGTGGCTGGAGTAATTGGTCTACAAAGATCTCCATGGATCAATTCCAATGGTTTCTTTTCATGAAAAGTTTTCCTTGCTCAGAAACAATCCCCTTGCCTGCTTCGACATCAAACAGCCGGTACACATCTCCTTTGGATTCAACAATTTAGGTATCCCATATGCCATGTTATTTTTAGACATTAGTTTGATTGCCTGAAAATTCACATGGCCAAGACGTAAGTGCCATAACCACTCTGGATCTTTCAATTTTGACAGCATGCAACTACCTTTGCTTGATTCCATTATGATCTTGTAAAGCCGATTTGCAGATCTTATAACCTTCATGAGCAGCCTTTCCTTTTCATATGAACCAACGAACCATCCCCAAATTTCACTTGACCTGTGATACTTTCATCCAACTCCTTGAATTTCGATCGTAACCCCGTCATATGGTTACTAGCTCCGTTATCCAAATACAACAAGTTGGATTCAGTTTGCATCTCAGAATCTTTGCTTAACTTTGGTCGAACATCTTTCTCATTCAACAAGAGTGTCCGTTCTTCCACTTTTTCTTGTTTTACCATAAGCAAAGCAGGTTCATTATCATGGATTTATGATAAGTTCACCTCTTGATTTTTCCCTCCACCTCGTCGTGGTTTACGACAAGTTGCAGCAAAATGTCCATAGTTGTGACAATTAAAACATTTTACCTTACTTATTTCTCTCACACCATGAAATCCCTGAGACCCTCCTCGAAATTTCTGGTTTTGTGAACTGTCAGTTCCTCATGTACTTGTTCTCTTTAACCATTCCTTCTTGGTTAACAATAGTTGCCCTCCATTTTTTTCGCTTTGCCCACTCATCCTCAGTCAAGAGTAATTGATTTCCAAGCTTCTCTATTTGGCCATGAGTTTTTTCCTCATGCGCCTTTAATGATCCCCGGCCTCTTCTATTGACATCTCATTCAACTTTCCAAATTGCTCCATTACAGAGCTTATTTGCAGAAACCTAGAAGGTACAGCCCTCAACAGCTTCTTCACCACATAACATTTTTCAACAATTTCACCCAACGCTCGTATGTTGGTTACTAGGTCGTTTAACATCATACAGAACTCACCGATAGTTTTCTGTCTCCTTCATGCTAAGCACCTCAAACTCTGACTTTAAGGTCTGCATCTTGGCCTGTCTTACGCGATCGGAACCTAGGCACATCGTTTTGATGGCATCCCATGTTTCTTTTGTCGTATTCTTACAGCCACTGACAATAAGATGTCCTCCGGAATGGATTGATAGATGGCTTCCAAAGCCAACCTATCTTTCTTTTCCTCAGCTGCAACCTTTGGATCTGCAAGCTCCACTGCCTTCCAGATGTCGTGTGCTTGCATATTCACCTTCATTTTAAGAGACCACGTTGTGTAGTTACTCTTGCTCAACATTGGATAGCTCAACGCCACCGTCCCATCTTTTTTTTATCTCCCTCCGTCATAACTGGTCTTGGCATACACTTTGGCATACAACGCTCGAGAGCTCTGATAGAAAATGAAGTTTAACAGTATGAACACATACATTATGTACACACTATTCCGAGATATCTGAACAATACACACGAGTATTTGCTGAGATAAACTTGCTGCTGAACTTTGATAATAATAAAAGTTAAGTTATTACTACAGACTCGATGCATACATATAATGAAAAAAGAACTACTACTCCTATAAAACAGGAACAACTCCTATCAGTACTCCACCACCTACACTTACTCAACTGCTCCTACAAAATAGCTAAATAAACTGGGACTTATTCAAAACACAGACAAATACGTTTTCCAGACACCAATGCAAAATAAAAAATAAACCATATAGAGTTTAGATTATTTCCAACAGAAGAAAGCAAGCAAGCCAGATACAAAATTACATTCACACAATAAACCCAATCGAACAAATACAAAAAAAAACAAAAATTAACACATAAACATATAAACATATAAAAGCATAAACCTAGTGAAATATTTTTACCTTAATGAAAGCTTTAAACCCCTGAAACACTTCAATCCGCTGAAACACTTTAATCCCCTCAAAAACTCCAGTCCGGTGAAATAGAATATAAACTATTACTAAAACAGTTTATACAAGATATACAACTAAATGCAAGAGTAAAAAATGAAAATGCAAGATGTATTACCACTTAATCGAAGAAGCCCCAAATCGAAGAACCCTAATAACCTGTAAGAGAAAATTGATATGTTAGTAACTGAATCCAAAGAAAGTGTGTGTGTTTGTGTATTCAAGTACCTAATCCATACTTGAATCCACGTTTGAATCGAAGAAGAGAGTGGGTCGAGAGAGAAAGAGAGATGTGCCCGTAGAGAGCGAAAGAGAGATGTGTGGGTCGAGAGAGAAAGAGATATGTGTGGGTCGAGAGAGAAAGAGATATGTGTAGCCGTTTGTGTTTGTGTGTTTTTTACGGTCAATTTTCAATTGGGGGAAAACTACCGCCCAAACATTTTCACCTTGGGAACTATAATTTCATTTTATTTTTTATTCAAAAATTAAGTGTTTATTTATTTATATAAGTAAAAATGTTTTTTTATTATTTATATATTTTATTATTTATTTTTTAAATTAAATATTAAAATTTTAAAAATATATATAATATTAAATATAATATTTTATAGTAATGATTGATCCAGAATAGAATTTACAATGTAAATTTATGATAATATATTTACTTTAATTTTTAAAAATTACAATAATACCTATTATAACACCACATACTATTGTTAAATGTCGTGTAACACTGTCGCATTCATGTAACACTAGGTTAATGGCTATTATAACACCAATTTCATGGTGTTACAATAGACCTCAGATTTCTGAGTTACCGCAATGAAATGTTTGTAACGCTTTTTAAAAAATATTGCAGTAGCCCACTTATGGCGTAGTGAAAGGTAAATTTTAATGTAATCAAAGTACATTAATTCTCGTATAAAAATATAACTATTTCAAGTCTAAGGACCATTACATCATTATCACAGTGATGTAAATCGGAGCCTTATTGGACTATATATAAATAAACTAATTAATATTTTAAAATTATTTCGAGCTTTTAAAATTATATAAAGATATTGAATAATAAATTAATATTATTATTAATTGATTTATTCTTATTTAATTCATATAATAAAAACATTTGTACAAATGTTCAGATTCTAAATTATACAAATGTTCTATATTCTAAATTCAGAATAGATAAATGAGTAGGGGAATAGAATTAGTAAGGGTGTCAATTATTATGGCTCCTTTCAATAAAAAGTTTTAAGATTGGATAAATGCGTAAGAGGCCGTGGCGGCGATGCAATATGAGCTATGTATTATATTTATCATAAATTGTTGTTGCGTAGTTTATATCAAAAAGTGATATTGATATTTA